>NC_056735.1:1503996574-1504304074 GCF_019279795.1 Protopterus annectens
TGAACTTGTTTTTCAGATTGCCACCCATTCAGTATTGCAATATAGCAGCTTACCATTTTTTAATGTAGCATAGACAATTTATTCTTCAAGGGCAGAAGGCACTAAAGTTGTAGGTGAACCACTGAAATATAAAGTTGTTTTCTAGCAACCAACTCTTCATTAGTTTCAGATCTCTTTAACTTGGAATTATTCAGATGACTTTTACTTCTGCAGAGATTGTACATATTGATTGATATTGGTGGATTGTAATGACAGAAGTTTGAGTGGCCTTTTATGGTTGAAATGAAATTGGGCAGTTTGTCATTATTGGTTCATATGTTTTATTTCATTGCTTACTGGCAAAATGTTCAAAACTATAAATTGAAAATACACTCTATCAAGTGATGCTATATTATACAAGAGATATAATTTAATAATTATATATTAGAATTGATTCACTTCCTGATTCTATTAAAGATCTTTTGCATGGTCCTTAAATGTGTGCAATGGGCCAATGATTTGAAAACAGCTCAAAGGTAAACTTAACCTGCCAATGGCCAGATGCATTTTCTTTGAATGTGGGTTTCAGTGCTGTTTCAGGTAATGTGACTTTCAAAGGTAACAGAGTTTTAATGCCAAGTCTGTTTTCATTGTAAGACTATTACTTCATTTAGCAAATGTCTATAAATGTTTGTGCTATAACATTTGAAATAACATTTGTAAATTAAATCAAATATCTGTAATATCATCATAGAAGTAAAGCATAAAACAGTATGCACATAGAGTTTTGAACAGTGTGTATGGCAAATGGGGAGAAATAGCCAAGTAATGGGATACAGAAATGGCTGCAAAGGGGGGGGGTGAATGGGAGGTCTCTGGGTTTGCACCCCCTGCAAAAAATCCTGTGGGCTCCCCTGATAGTGCCCCTTTCATTACATACCTTTCCAAACAGTTGTCACAGCTGAAATGACATCAGCGCTTTCTCACAAAAAAATTAATGGCATACAGCATAAATTCTTTGCAGACCATCACAACCCTCCCCCTTTGAAGTATTATAAAGGCTACTAAGAGTTGCCCTGCCCCTCGCTAACAGACAGTCATCTGATCCTGTCCTTTCAGATCTATTATGCTTATACAAGTCCAATAGCAGACTGAACACTTGCTTAAGGGATCTCAATATCTTTTACAACATAAATAGAACACATTGGAGGGAAAGGTATGTATCACAGCAAATATGGCTCAACAGAACTATCTTCCACTCCACATAAAGCAAAAAATCTGTTCTTACTCTTTTCAAATATAACTTGTATAACTGGTTGGAAAATTATAACTTCACCCATGACTCTCAAGACAACTGTATTGCATTTCATATTTAGAAATGGCATTCATAGAAACAAAGAAATAATACAATAGTCCTCACAGTGAAAAAAAATTCTCAATAGAAAAGATCTGCTCAGAAAATGATTTTGCGTCATCAAGTGGAAAGCTCAGGGAGTAAAAAGATTCACCCTGTTCAACTTGAGCACAAGACAAGGACATAATAGCCTGTTTGGCCATATCACAGCTGTAAAACTTCTTTTTAGTATGTAGTATATACATAGCCTTTGAAATTCTGAGGGGGAAGGAGCTCTTGAGAATAATTTTTCTAATATGTGAAAGGAAGATTGCAATGTGGCTGCAGTATAGGACAGAGCAATCAAACAACACACTCCACATATTGAAAAACAGAAAGTCCATTTCAGTGTCATCACAGAGAAGGGGATCAAGTATATGACCCAGGGCATACCAGCTATCATTGTGCAGCAGAGGAGAAATTGTCAATGAAATTTACTTTAAAGTTTCACCCTTTTTTACAGATAAACATATATACATACACCATACTTTTCTGACAAAAATTTGGGGAAAAAATGAAAAAAACTTTCTCTGTCTAATCATCTTTTCTTCTACCATACCATGCTATTTTCTGTTAGCAAAAATGTTATTGTTGCCCTCTAAAAATGTTTGATAGAGTCAACACTCCTTAACTCAACTGGCAATGTATTTCATGAGGAAATTATATGTCCTACTCTTAAATACAAATCAAAAGAGAGAGAGAGTTAAATTATTTAATGGACTGCACCTTTGAGAGCATTTGTTCTGCTTATGAACAAAACTTCCTCAGAACTACTGTTTCATTAAAATTTATTGTTTAAGCTTCAGAGTCAACATATGATTTCAAAGTAGCAATCCAAGAACAGCTGGTAAAAATACTCTGCAGATTTCAGAATACTTAAAAATTCATGAATAACATGTATAAAGCACTGGTAGAAACAATTGTAGAACAGTTATGAATATTCAATTATTTTAAGTAATATTTTCCTGTTATCATTTATTGCTGGAAATGTACTGGCTGCTAAAATAGCTGTCACTGTATTTCTTTAAACTCTGACATGTGAAAAATCACCCTCACTGACATATATATTCAAATGGTCTGTTTGAATAAAAAATTAAAATAAATAAAAGCTTATTAAAATTGCTGTACTCTATTTTTGTATAATACTTTGTCCCCAGGATTAAATAAACTCCATGTAGATCAGCAGCAACCACAGTATTGGAGGAACAACCACTGGAAGAACAACCAGTGGTTCAACAACAAGAAACGACATTGATTGGTATTAATGTGGATTATTCCACAGAGAACTGTGTGTTTAACAATGAACACATTTAACACATTCCAGCTAGGTTTATAAATGCCTTTGGGCAGATAGCCTAGTACCTACCTATGAACCTATGAACTTATGAACAAAATGAGCTGCTGCTGTATTCTGAAAATGTAATGCCTGTATGCAAAGTGTTCAAGAAAACAGGATTTAGCATTTATAATTTTAGTGCCAAAGACATAAAAGAAGCTCATCATGATCTCTTGAGCAAAGGCTTCTCATTTGTTCCAGAATTTCATGCTAATGTTGTTGATGTGTACACAAATGTAAGATTATATGCCAGACAGTTAAATCTAAGTCTTTTTTTAGGGAGTGAGGTGATGTGACTAATAATGTGAATCCCAATGGTTTAACCAGAAAGACTACTTTTATGCCACCATCTTCTAGGGATGTTGTGGTATTTGAAAAAACAACTATTAGAAGTATACAAAATGTTATTAAAAGAAAGCAAGATTGCCACTATGGTGATAACTTAACTAGAGATGAAAGGAATGCATTGTTTGAATTGGCAGGTTCCACTGATTTAAGAATTATGAAACCTGACAAGGGTAGTGGGGTGGTCATTATGTCACAATTTGATTATATTTCTAAAATGCAAGACATTCTTGATGACCCCACCACCTATTCACTTGTTTCTAGAAATGAACTTCATATAGCATACCATAGGATTGACCTGTTTTTGCTAGATGCTTTGTTTCAGGGGACTTTAAACCCTGATGAGTTTAAGTTTTTGAATGTGGAGCACCCAGTCACACCTGTAGTACTTGGGATTCCCAAAATCCACAAAAACTTGAATGATCCCCCATTTAGAGCTATTGTTTCTAGTAGAGGTTCCAAGACTGAACCTATTGCTGCTTTTGTTGACAAAGGAATCCAGCGGGTAGTGGCTGGGGTTTCACATATTTTTAAAGATTTGTGGCATTGTCTTGAAAGATTGTCCACACTTAATGGTGAAGATTTAGATTGGACATTTTTAACTATAGATGTAGTCAATCTATTTACAGCTATACCACAAGATGAAGGTATAAATTATTTTACACAAAGTTTGGTAAAATGTGGCCAGTTAACAAGTGACAAAATAAATCTGATGGTAGGACTAATGGAAACAGTGTTCAAAAACAACTATTTGTCATTTGAGGGGGAAATTTATCATCAGGTTTCTGGAGTGGCAATGGGGGCAAAATGTACCACCAGTTTTGCTAATTTGGTCCTACTCCATTGGGAAGATGAATTTGTATTTCATTCACCATACAGAGATAAGATTGCTATTTACAATCATTTTCTGGATGATGCTCTGGTACTTTGGAGAGGCAACAATGTTGAAGTGGCAAATTTTGTGGAATATCTTAATAGTACCACCCCTGTTTTTAAATTCACAAGTAAATGGGATAGCCAAATGATAGAATTTCTTGATATCAAGTTAATTAAAACTGCACAAGGGTTATAGAGCAATATTTGTAGAAAAGAGACCTATAGTAACTCATTGCTCCATTTCAATAGTTGCCATCTTTCACATCAACGTAGGGGTATTGTAAAGGGGCAAATGTTAAGGTTGTCACGTCTTATCAGTGACAACGAAGTTTGCAAACAAGAGTTATATACATTGATAGGGAAGTTCCTAGATAGGGTTTACCCCTTAAAAATGTTGATAAAAATGTGTAATGAAGTAATTGGTAAAAGGGAGAAAGTATAGAAGTAGGAAACAGAAGCCATATGAACAACTTTGATTATAGGGGTTTTATTTTGAAATATAATAGTCAAACAAATTATATAGTGGACACTATTAGGACTTTATGGGATACAAGTTTTGATAGTGAACTTAAAAGCAATCTGGGTGTGAATCCCAGGATTGTATTTTCAAGGGGAAGAAATCTAAAAGATAATTTGGAGGGGCTGAGGCCTCAAAACAACATTTCTTCTAGGATGAATAAATATGGGACTTGTAAGTCCAGCAGATTCATCAATGATGTACCCTATGTTAGTGTCCCAAGTTATAACAGGAGCATTAAATGTCCAGGCAGGTGCAATTGTAATGCCTCCGAAGTGGTTTACCTAGCTACGTGCACTTCCTGTACTAGTTTTTTATGTAGGAAAGACTACACGTAGGTTGAGGGAATGGATAGTAGAGCACTTAAGAGCAATAAGGATTAAAGACCCCCACAATGCCTTATATATGTACAGCACTAAGTGCATAAATTTCAAGAAATTTTTATTTTTTGTGATTGATATGGTTTTTCAAAATGACAGAGGTGATGATGCTAAATTGGAAGTTGAATCCTTAGAGTATAAGTGGCAAGTGATTTTAGGTGCAACATCACCTGGTTTAAATTAACATATATCTTTAGGACCAGTACTGAGATTAAGGGTTGCTAAAATTTGAATATGTAATCCATGTTCATTTTTCATATAAATATTTTACAACAAACAATTTATTTTAATTTTTAGTAAAAGTTTTTATATTATAGATATGTTTATTTGTTCATGGGGCAGGGCCATATTCAGGCTGAATATGATGCATGAAGTATGTTTTGCTTTAAGAAAAGTGTGACTGTATTAATTCATGTTTGATTGATTAATTGACATGTATTTAATGAGTTGTTTTATGGTTACTACTCACTCTGAAGATGCTATTTGTATGGTGAAAGTGCTTAGTGTGTGTAGCTTGATTAAAGAAGCTGTTGGATTTGTACTCTGTTTTGTGTTTCCTTCCACATTTTATATATTCAAATGGTCTGCTTTGAATAAAAAAAACTAAAATAAATAAAAGCTTATTAAAATTACTGTACTCTATTTTGTATAATACTTTGTCCCGAGGATTAAATAAACTCCATGTAGGCTTCACACAGACCCTACATAGAGTTTACATGTTTGCACATCGGTCTGCTGCAAGCTGTAGTGTGTAATGCATATTAATGATTTGTGGTACACCTAAGTTAGGTTATGTGGATAGCAACAGTGTTGCCGGTGAGGAAACCATGCAAACCAATACGGATATAATTCTGCTTACAGAAGAACACCTATGGTTTGCAGATTTGCATGGAATACCACAATGACCACCAGGGCTTCACAGATAGCTGTTAATCTGTTAGTGCAACATATCTCCCACAAAGTGTAGTAGAAGCAAAGGAGGCACCAGACCACAGCAAGTAAAAACATAAACGTATTTAATCCAATTGTATAAACATATTTAATCCAATTGTGAGCGCTTTTGTAGCACAACGCTACTTCATCAGACAAAAAAATACTGAAACCTGCAGTTATATACCAACAAACCAAATAATAAACCAATTAAACAATTAAGTCCATTTTGAACTCTTAAAGGCATAAGTCAGATACCATAACAATTTGGTTCCCTGACAATATATTATACATATCCTGCTAAAAAGTAGTTTACATGTGGAATAATATAAAACACATAAAAATAAAAATATATCTATAAGATATTCAAAATGCACACATAATATAGAACCACAGGGTTTAAAAAAAAAAAAAAAAAAAAAATTATATATATATATATATATATATATATATACATATACAGATATATATGCATACTTATACGCACAACTACACATATATATAAACACATGTGCATATACATAACTATCTTCATATGCCCCTATTCACCAAAACAGGCTTGATGCATACTTTATCATTGACACCCCTGCCCATATTCGCTTGCAACCAAATAATCCACTCTATCTCCTTAATTTCCATTCTATTTCTAACCTCTCCCCCTCTAATGCTAGACAAAACTATTTCTATAACCAAAAATTTAAATGAGTGTTTATTCCCATATTCTATGACAAGCTTGGCCAAAGCACTGGTTTCTGCTATCCTAGAAATGTCATACAGATGTTTCCTTATCCGGTCTCTTAATCTTCGTGTGGTCATGCCAATGCAGAAACATTCACATTCTGTACAGTAGGCTAGATATACTAATTTAGTAGTATTACATTGTGCTATTGTTTTAAATGTATACATTTGTCCTTTATTTGGGTGCACAAATTTACCTTTACTATCAAGATGAACACAGAAGGTACATTTACCACACAGAAAGGTGCCATATACAACTGCTATATTGGTATCAACCAGTTCTATGTGTGATTGTGGTCCACATAATAACCTTTTAAGGGACTTCTTATTTTTATAGGCATACCATGGCGATTCCTCCACCAATCCCCTAATTTGATCATCTGCACACAGGATATTCCAATTCCTATCAAAAATGCATTGGAGTAACTGAGTATCGCTGGAATATGTGATTGGTACTCTCATAAAGCTGCATTCCTTCCTCAGTGATGGTGGTATATCAAGATGTTCAGCAAAGTATGGTCTAGCTTCCATCTCCATTTTATTTGGTATATCAATATGGTCAAGACCTTGCTGTACATCTTGATATACTGCCATTCAAGGGAGTAGTCAGCACTGTGACCACATGCTGGTGGATGTACCACTTACCATCTTCCCCAGGTTACATACCTATTGGTCTGATTATAGGGTGTGATGCCCACATTATACTTCAGTGGTGTGTTTTGCTTCCTGATTCAACAAATCCCACCATGTTTCTTCTCAATGTGGGTGTTATCATGACTGTGGCAGCAGTTTGTGGTATGTGCTGATACTGTCTGTATTATATTAATATCACAAATGGAGTCAATGATTGCCTACAATCTGTAGACCTTTAGGCAGCTGTTTGCCCACAGCATGTGTATGTCATCTATGATGTTCATCACTTAACTAATGGACTGGAAAGGGTCTAGCAGGCACCCATGATGTACCAACCTCATCACTGGACCTGACATATACGTCACCTCACACATTCAACATAGTGAGATGCCACACATGTCATACAACTGGTCTATCCATTTGGCGATATAGCTGTTTATGGCCACACATGACAGTGTTGACTGAATACCTCAGTGTGAATTTGTGTCAAAAGCCTTGAACTGGTTAAGTTCCACAAGATGATAATGTTGTCATCATGCATGCCCTTGATGACCTCTTTGAGGGCATCTATCACATGTAACAGACTTGATGTAGCATTAACAACTCACTCAGGTCTGTTACACACACCTGGACTATTACTGCTGTACATGCAGAAGAGGTCCACGATGACATGTTGGTCTACCTCACACTCAAGAAGAGTCAGGATGTCTTTATACATGTATAAATCAGGTGCTGTCCCCCCTACCCAGGTGGATGTATATTGATGTACACCCTTGTATGGGAACATAAGCAGTGTGGAGAGTATGTTAAACTGTATATTCAACCATATCAGGAAGGTGTATGTGCTGAGTCACGTCATAGGTGATTGGTCATATTGTCACAGTTCATTGCTTCCATGTGATAAGCCTAGATGAAGGTAAGATGGTGCATAATGCCTATCTTGATCTGTCCCAGCATTTTCATGCAATCCCCCAAGCACATATCATTGAAAAACCTCCAAGCTGGGGAGTAACCCTTACATCAATTAATGGGTAACCAGATGGGTCACTGGCAGAACAAATCATGTGAAAGTTGGACAATCAACCTTTACCAGTAGAGTTGTCACCATTGGTAAACCCCAGGGATCTGTGTTTGGGCTTTCAAGGCATGTGCTCTATTTCTTGACAGTTCAGGCAAAAGTATATGGCCTTTGACTTAGCAGGTTTTCTGATTCTTGCATATTGTGTGGAATCATTAAGTCCATCAATGGTGATAACACAGTACAGGAGGAGCTAACACACACAACTAAATGGTGAGAAAGGCACATGTTTTACAAATAAATGCTGAAATGCGTGTTTGTAATATTGTCTGTCTGAAAAATGGAATTCTATGTTAATCACAGCACTGACAACAGTTCTCCTATGCAGAAACCCAGTGATGCAAGGACTAGAAGCATGTGTAGATAGCACTCTGAACTTTGACCATCAAATGTCCACACTGGCATTGAAAGCCTATGTTGAACACATCATAAGTCATGCCATCATATTGAGATCTTAGGATTGTACGACAGCACTGTAGTCAAACCTCATCACAACATTAATAGAGTATAATGCTCTCTTTTGTATATACCTTACCAGACACATGTAGCTGCTGGAGAGGCCACAGGTATTTCTCAACAAAATAACACAGGTCCTATAAACCATGCCATGTTGTATGTGGATAGATTTGAAGGCATGTCACTGTAATATTTATTGTATAGGATGAGGTGACTTCTGCCTGGCCTCCAGTCCAGTCTCTAACTCTGCTATGGTGGGTGTACTACATATCCAAAAATCTGATATAGCTGACGACATCATCAGATCACAAACTCACACAGTTGACTCCTACCTATCAAAGAACAAAGACTACAGAACATGGTAATATATGTATGCGCCACAGCACATATCTGACTTTGACATGGCTGCAGGCCAACTTATAGTAGATGACATCAGCAGTGCATGTTGGAGCAAAGAAATTGGGAAGCCTGCATGAAATGTATCTGTAGGCATGTGCAAGTCTCAAAATACTGACAATTCATGAGATTGAAGTGGTAACTGTAGGATATGCACTTTTGCTCTTCTGCCTAGACGCCCACACACACACACACACACACACACACACACACACACACACACACACACAGTTGACTGCAGTGAGAACAGAACCTCTACCTGTCTAAGTAGACAAACTACAGAACAGAGTACACTATGCAAGAGCTATGGCAGACGTCTGACTTTTGCAAGACTGCAGGTGAACTTATGGTAGATGACATCAGCAGGCCATGTAGGAGACAAAATGTTGGGACACCTGCATAGATTCATAGTTTCATACAAAATGTTGGGACACCTGCATAGGCTCATAGTTTCATATGTACATAGGAGGCTAACTAGCATAATGGACCTATGGTGTTTAAAAGCCTAGCTGTGTAAAAACACAAGCACCCTTACTGAGCATAGTGCACCCTTATTCAGCATAGTTTGATGGTCGTTCTTAGCAGAACTATTTTGTGAGCAGCACCAACTGTCCCTCTACATGAGGGACATAGGTGCTACTCCAGAGGTGACTTTACAATTACCCAGCCAGTAGTCAAGGTTGCGCTAGAACAGGTTCATTGAGGAATGCTGATTCACACACAGTGGAAGCCTATTATAGAGGTGTGTGTCTTTGGTGGAAATATCTGTCTACCTAGCATGTTCTGTTTATGTCACAGGCTGGACTGAGAACCTTGGGCCAAGTTATTCTTGTCCCATGTGATTTGCAGATGTGAAGCATTTACAGTAGGGTAGGTACTGAGACAGCTCTGTAGTGCAGGCATAGGTCACCTCTCAGCAGCCTGCATGATACTGAGTACACTGACAGGTCCTGCACTCTTTCAATGTATACCATGATTGTAAGCCCTGGAGTCTCCCAGGTGCAACACAGTTTTTTTCCAGTTGCTATAAGTGTCTGGTGAGATACAGACAGAAGGGAGAATTATACTTAATTAGTGGTCTGATAAGGGTAGATTACAGCAGAGGTATGACCACCTTGTTCTTGGATGTGATGTCCATATGTATGATGTGTGCAATTTAGAATGTGTGTGTCACCACTATGGACAGATGGTGGTGAAAGTGTAGATTCCTATCAACATGTGTTCCTAAGTGTCACAACACTGTGTTTCAGCTTAAAGGGGTACTGTAGATATTATAATTAGCAGGAGTGCTTCATTGCCAAAGGTGACAATGAGCCATTGTATGCTTTAAGGTTCAGTCTTTGAGTTTGACACCATTCATTTCTATATGACAGCCCCTTCTGTAATATGTTACCATCATTGGAGGACTCTATATTAGTGCTCTCAGTTACTAGTCATCTGCAAACTTGGTAAACCACAGGCCTTTTACTATTGTCTGCACTTCAGGGAAGTAGTTTGCAAACAGTCGAGGGCCCAGCACAGATCCTTGTGGTAATTTAATGGTAATTGTCTACTGGTGGAGGTGCAGTCCCCAACTTTGAGAGTGTGTGTTATGTCAGTGTGCCAGTTGCCTATCCACATACTACTCTATGGGTTAATTCCCGCATGGAAGATCTTAAGTATGACACATGAATGGGATATAGTGTCAAAGTTCTTGGATAAGTCAACATAGATGGTATGTCCTGTTATCCCACCTCCAGGTCTGTGGGGATCAGTATTCAAGAAGTCCACAGATTTTAATAACTATGATCTACCCTTGACAAAAACAAAATGGGTAGGGTGAAGTGTGTTAGAGATCACCTATGTCCGTGTGGATATGGTCCATGGTGATTCCTTCCCTAGCCTTGCAAGTAAGTGTTTTTAGGCATATTGGTCAATATTTGTACTTCTCCATTTCACCCAATTGATATGCACTGCATAGCATACAACAGTTGATATTTTGTACTGTGGTTGATATATGTGTGGAACAAAATACTGAGACACCAGGGTTGCAGTGCTGGGATGTGTGGCAATACATGGATGTATTGTAAATATGTGACATATTGTTAGATAGGGGCTTAGTTTGTAATGTTTACTCATGTAATTTCATGTCACATAGAGGGAATGGACAGTAGCCAGCAGTTCTACAGCATAATATGTACATTTCCATAGCTTGGTGAGCAACAGATTTGCATGATATATATAGCAAAGTGCATATACATGCAAGATACACATTTCCATGTAAGTAAACAGTACACAAACATGAGCCACATTACTTAAATCTGACAGTTAGTACTGAGTCTATGAAATACACCTGCTGCTTAACTGACTCTGTGGCAGCATGTGTTAATGCACTGATACATTCCTTGTTGGGGCCAGATGGTACTGGGTTCCAGTACAGGTGTATCTAATACATTTAAATACATTAAATATATATATAATACTTTTAAATATATGTAAATGCATTGCTGCTGTTCTCCATTAGCAGGCATTAGTGCTCAATGCGCACCTTTGTGGACAAATGGCTTAAAGAGGTGAAATGGGTAGACAGGACAGTGGTGAAATAGAGAGCAAGCAGGGGGAAGAACAAAGAAGAATCACAGCTATCCATTTCTTTAACAGTGCAACAAAAGAACCACAGCTATCCATTTCTTTAACAGTGTAACGTGTACATAAGTGGAAAATATTAACTGAATTTGGACTGTCATTTCCAGAGAGAGGGGTGACAACAACACAATCATGTTGTATAGCGAGTTAGATGGAATCAAGCATTTCAAGAAGACACGTTTGAAATGGAGAGCTATGTATGGGATGCCTTTTGTTTTTTTCATTTTTTTTTGTGAGACAGATGGCCATTTTTTTTTTTTTTTTGAGAGAGAGAGAAAGGAATGTTGGGAAAGAGATGTTGGAATGTCTGGGTCAGGTAAGTTGGATAGGTGAGGAAACAATTGCAGACAGACAAGATAATAAGAAAAGGGACAGGGATGGTGATGGACAGAAAAGTTTGGGGGACACCATGATTAGGGTGAGGGTGGGGATGTCCCAAACCAATGGTAATTAAGGTGGGTGACAGTGAGAATTGAGACATCACACAATGGATTGTCATCACTGTCACTTCACTGGCCACTGGCTAAAGTGCTTGATGTCTCCTTCTCCTCCTTCTGGTACTACGTAAAAAGAGGGCGAGCAGTCTCTCCAGCCGGCATAGGCATGAACCAAAAGTGTGGCACACAACCCTACTCACCATCACTGGCAACTCGGTGTGGGTGATAAAATCACTATCCCTGCCACTGCTTCCAGAGGGAGCCACTGAAGCAGCCTCCAGTGCAGGACTACCTGAGGGGGCAGTTGGTGGAGGGGCAGCAGAGGTGGTGCTGCCAGGTTGGCTCCCAGTCATGCTGGGCAATGGTGCTGGAACTGGTGGAGGGTGGGCAGGCACATCCTGTGGGGTAAGCCTACCCCTCTGTGCTGTGGAGCATTTACTGATCTAGTACCCATGGATGACATGGACATATTTTAACAACACAAAATAAAATAAAAAATAAATAAATAAATAAATAAAAATGCAAATAAAATAAAAAAGAAAGATAATGGTTGGGGTGAGAGACAAAACAAACTATAAGATTAGTACGTTCATATGTGACATACAATCCATTAATACCATTATTTTACTATCTTATCTTAACTTTTACTTTTAAGACTACCACCTCCCAACAGATGCACTCTGTACTACAGATTGCACCAAGTACTACTTGACATGTGCATATATGGGTGCTATTATACAGATTACAGTTTAGAGCAGGGCATTTGTGCCACTAGTATAGAGGCTTTAATTTAATTTAATTTAATTTAAATATAATTGAAGAATTAACAGTATTGTATAGTTGGAAGTGTGGTATTTGAATCCACAACCTCTGACTAAACTCTAATATTGTACTCTTGGTTTGTAATACAAACGAGTGCATGCATACTTGTTTTACAGTTGAGATATGCATGGTCAATTTGATACACCTCTGTAAAATACCAAAACAACTATCTTTAACTTTTAACACTGCGATAACTCTCTCTTCTGCTGTATACATACCACAGGTTTCCCTCATCCTCTCCAATCTGGCCCCATGGGCTTGGACATTGACTTCCCATTCCCTGGCAGCTGTGAAAAAAAAAACAGAACAGAATGCCATTATGAATACCAGGCTTCCCTATATTCAGCTTTTAAGTCTTACAAGTACTGTCTATAGTTTATACTTACAGAGGTGTGGGATACTTGCAGTCCTAAATTCCTCAATCCAGGCATCAAGGGTATGTATCCCTTGTCCTCTGCCATAGGTAATTGAAATGATGCCTACATTGGTCACCAGTGTGTGGGATACTGGTGGCACTGGATACAGCCAAGGCTAAACTATACCAAGCTTCTGAATTATACTGGAAGCCAGAATAGCCCCCTGCAGAAGCCTGGCACTGTGTTTTTTAACTAGGAGTCCAATAAGAATTTTGGATGCATGGACACCCATCTCTGTGCCCTAAACCTGACACCTTTTCCACAAATGCCTGCCTTCTCTACTATGGATCAAGGGCATTGGAGGATGATGGTTTCCCACCAGTTCCAGTTATCATAATTATTGGAAGTGCACACACTGAAACTGTTGCACTCCTCTTACCATCACACAAACACTGCACTTGGCATTACGCACCTCCAAGCACCTCGTTTGCATGATAGAAAGTAGAGCGCAACAGTGCCAAGTAGTGAGACATTACATAATTGCAGTTGCAATTTCAAGGTTATTAAATGTATAGGCTGTTGTGTATGTATGTTAGGGAAATGTGAAAGCCATGCCAGCCCAGATAGCAGAAATACACTTACAGGAATGTAGTACATGGTATACTCACAGTCATACATCTGATGATAAATGTTATAATAAATATATATATACAGAATAACTGACACAATACTAGTGTGTCCATCCTCATACATATGATTCATATCAGCTCCATTATGTCAAGTGTTATAAGTGAAAGTGACTATAATAGGAACTGAAACAACAGCAAAAGTGTATGGAATATGCTGTATTTGAACCCAGGGCAATATGTATGGCAGTCCTACACTTACACCTGTTGTCACAAGAAGGTTGACAAAACAGTTGTCTTTATTGCAGTTCATTGCCATATACTGCAATGTCACAACAGTAAAACAAAAGTTACACACCCTTATACTAGAAACCAGGATGATCTGTATTTTAGCCCAACACTAATACCTGCTGCCACAAGACTAATTACATGACATTCCTTATTTTATTAATTATTCTTGAGGTTTCTCTGTTAACCGCAGAGCAATGTCACTTAGCGGGTTTACACAATGCCCAGTAGTATTAATTGAAGTAATCCGGTTTCTATTTTTGGCTATCTGGCTCCTGTCTGCTTCCTGGATGGGGCAGTTGTCCAGTTGCACACTGCCGTGCTTCATGCAAACCAGATAAGCATAGCAAAACCTGACATTCATTTTTTCCATCACCAGTGTTTGCACAAAGTGGAGTGTCACACAAATACTGGCCAATAAACAAAAACAAAAAAAAAAAAAAAAATGAAAAAAAAATGTGAGATCGATGAAATGAGAAAAAGCAATCTATGACATACACTCTAGAAAATAGTAGTATACATAAGGTTTTTCTACATAGGTCTGGATTTGAACTCTCACTCCAGTGTACCTTCGGAACACAGGATGGTTGCCTTATCCCTCTTTGCCACACAAATAGCTTTGCAACAAAGAATTTAAATCAGTATGCACACAACCTGCTGCAACAGCATCTACACTGATATCAAACCATACCTGTATTATTTGTTCATGTATTCGTTTTGGATGTAGTGCACCTAATAGTCACATAGCCTGTCATGATTACTGCTTGAAAATATACAGCTCTGCCTTACATTAATGTGTTTGTTGGCCATTATTAATTTATCTGAGCAGTAATCTGAGACATGCAGTGTTTAAGCCATTCTATAGCATTGGCCTTAAAATGTGCGAGGATATTAAGTGGAAATAATATCATATGCAGTTGCCAAGAAATGAAGGGCAGGTTGGATGTTAAAGAACTAAACCTGTGACTTATGTGCTGCTTACTTACATTTCCAGCCTTACATCTAACACTTTGTGGATCTAACCTGACACACCCAGTGAAAGTAAGGCAGCCTGCATTGCTGTTGTGTTTGCCTGCTCCCACCTACTAATCATTCATAGTTACAATTCATTAAAAACAAACACTGTGTAAGTGCCTGCACTATGTTTATATTTCCTACATGGATCCAATTTTGGGATTCAGCAATTCTAATGAGTTCACACCTCATTAGCATCTTTGCCATGCTAACAGCCCTGAATCTACACCATATAAAATGTCAACTGTGTAGGTAGGCAAACCGATGGTGAGGAGATTGTTTATGTTGGGAATACTGCACATAATGCTACTTCTTCGGGATATAGCCATACAGAGGAGTACTGAACTTCAGAAGGTATGCTTCCATTTGGCCAGCTGCATATTGCATATGCTGGAATCTATTTAAAAAGTATGAACAAAAGCTTTTACACTTTTATCTGTATGCATAAGTTAGAAGTGTACTTATGGCATAGGCATGTTTGCCAAGTAATTTCAGAAGTATACATGATTGCCAATGCATGGAAATGGAATGCTGTGTGATAAATATGTTCAGATGTTTTAGGGACATTTCCTTTGATAGCAGTTTTAGAATTTCAAAGAAGGTTTGTTGCAAAATGTTTTATTTTCCTGTTCTTTGAAGGGGAGAACAAAAGGATATGTTGCTGTTGTTACTTTCCTTGTTTTGCATCCTGCCTGTTGTTTGTATTTTACATCTGTAGACTGCTGTATGTTTCTGCAGGGGGTAATAGCTCTCATTCTTATGGTACAAGCCTGAGTATCGAAATTTTGTACAGTGATGCGTACTTTGTCCTCTGTGTTGATCTGTATGACAATAAAGTTTACCTTGACTTTAATACTGAGTGGCTACCTTTTCTGTTTTATCTGGAATCAGTTATTCAGTACTTATGTGATACTTATGTGTATTATCCTTCTGTTGACTTTTAGGACACCTAGGGAGTATGCCACCCAGCCATGTCAATCCTCAGAGGCACCACTTTACTGATTCTGTGAACCTGGTCATAGTTGATGCCTTTAGGCAACATGATGTTTTTTTTGCTGGAAAGGGGACAGGGAGATATAGCTCATAGGATGCAAATTTGGCAACAGATAGTTACAGATCTGAATGCTGTGGGTGGCCATGGCAGGACATATGAGCAGGTGCACCACAGGACCACTGACATAATCACATCTGCACAGAGGGCAGAAGCTGCAGTGGGTCGTGACCAGGTACTGAGGATAACCTGCTATGGAACCACCACTAACATCAAATGAAGAATTTCTGGCCAATATCAGGAATCCAGACAGCTCACAGGAGAGTGTTGTACAACATTTCCTGGATGTGGGAGCAACAGTGTCAGAAACAGGAGGAGCTTCCAGGTATACTTTGGTATCTTGACAGTTGTGTAGCTCATCTTGGTTTACAACTGAAGACAAACAGGTGAGGTTGTTCGTTTTTATGCTTTATTACACAGAAACACATCAGGATGGATAGCAGCAGTATAAAACATAAATGAACTGATTAACTGACAGACTAAACAGACATGCATGCTTACATCTCAGCAGCTTACTACAAAATGGCAGTCAAGCTTGCTTATGCTCAGTATTTAAACACTTGTGCAAGCCCATAGAAAGCTTCTTAAAGGTATACATACATATTGATCTACATCATCCCTCTTTAATTAATTGCCCACTATATAATGACATTTGAAAAAAAAAACATGCAGTTGTATAGACAATAAGAAATAAACATTTGGAACATGGTCTGGAAATGCAACCTGATCTAGTGATATAGCAATCAGAACTGGGTTTAGCAACAGGGGCAGTCATTGGTGAACAATCTGTTTCAGGAGTTTCGGGATTCATCTCAGGAACAGGGATATTTACTGGAATGTCCTGTGGAACTAGAACGCTGGAAAACTCACTCTGAGATATAGAATCTTTCTCACAGGTATGATACTGCAGTACAGGCTCAGACCGGGACCAAATGTTTCCAATTCCACCTAAATTCTGCTCCTTGTGATTCTGCAATGTATGATCTCGGCTCTGGACATACGCTGTTCACAACTCCATCTGATCAAAAGTTTTGGATGTCTGCATCCTCACTATCTCCCCTTCCGTAATGGATTGAGCAGTTTGCTGGTCTTATCATAATATGACTTCTGGGATAAGCACTTCTTTAACAGATAGGCTTTTACTGATCTCTTGTTTTTAACACATGGAACCAATACTGTACTACTAATTGGTAGTGTGATTCTGGTTTGTCTCAACAGAAGTCTCTTTGCAAGTGAACAAAGATGTTTTCATGAGGAACTTTTCTGAGATTCAAGAGATTCAAGAAAACATCACTATTGTCTCATTTTGACTTCTCTAGTAATTGTTTCACACTCTGAACTGCACGTTCTGTCAAACCATTTGACTGTGGGTACTCAGAGCTACTTGTAACATGAGTAAAGTTCCACTCATCACCAAATCTTTAACTGCTGGCTTGTAAACTGTGTACCATTGTCAGAAATAACTTTGTGTGGACTACCATGGACTGCAAAATGATGCTTTAACTTAGTAATGCCAGTATTGGACACTAGATTAAGAAGTAAGTCAATCTGAAAGCAATTTGAATAAGAGTCTACTAACACCAAGTAATGCTGACCATTCCATTCAAAAATGTCTGTAGCTACTGTTGGCCAAGGTAGTTCAGGAATATGGTTTACATGAAGTGATTCCTTCAGTTGATGTGACTTAGTACAATTACATGCAGAACAAGATGAAAGTACTCTCTCAATGTCCTGTGACATAGAATGTCAAAATACTAGTCTGCTCACCTTTCTTTTGGTAAAATCAGTTCCTGGGTGGCCATGATGCAAGATGGTAATATACTCTTGTTGCAAGGATTTTGGAACAATCTCTTTTGGACCTTTCACGATGTTACCATTATCAAACAAATTCTCATCTCTGTAAGGAAAATAAAGTTGCACTTGTACTGGTAAGTAAGATTGCTTTGATGGCCATCCTTGACTGATAAAGTAGTTGAGCTTCTAAAAAATTGGATCTGAAGCTGTATGACCTCTAAGCACATCAAGATGTACGGAAGAAAAAATGTTCACTTCTATGACTTTAAAATCAAGTTTCTCATTATCATGCTGTTCAGTGGTATTTCTGGGCAATATGGATAAAGTATCAGCAAGATAAAGAAGTTTGCCTTTTTGTAGACAAGATTGAAATTATATTTTTACAATTTGAGCATCATGCATTGCAATCTGGCAGGAGCTGTATGCACAGAGTGATTAGAGGTTGGTGGTGACTAGAGGTTGGTGGTTAGTTTCAATATGGATAATTTTAACATAAATATAATTATGAAACTTTGAACATGCAAACACAATTGCCAAGAGCTCTTTCTCTATCTGTGCATACTGCATTTCAGTTTGGGTTAGAGTTCTGGATGCATAGGCCACTGGGCTACAGTCTTGAAGAATGACAGCACCAAGACCAAACTTCGAAGCATCACAAGAAACTGGTTTGTGAACATCATAATATCTGAGAGTTGGTGGACTGGCAATTCTCTGTTTCAGGACATCAGATGCTCTTTGGTGTTGTTCTAACCATGACCAAGATACATCTTTGCATGTCAGCTCTCTGATCGGTGCTGAAACTTGGTTCAAGTCTGGAATGAACTTACCAAGATAGTTAACAATGCCATGAAAAAGTTGTAGGACTTGAACATTGTCTGGAGCTGGCATCTCAAGAATTGTTGTTTGCTTGGAAGGATCTGGTTGTAAGCCTGAAGTGGTAAATAAATGGCCAACATAAGTTACTTCTCATAGTCTGAATTTGCACTTCTGAGGATTCATTTTAAGATTCACTTCCCTTGCTGTTTCCAGAACATTCTTGAGGTTTTTGTCATGTTTGTGACTTGACCATTACCTCCTTCTAGAATATCATCTACTATAATAGCACACAGATACTCAGAAACAAAAAATGATCCATTGCATGCTGGAAGACTTCACTGGCAGAATTTATTTCAAATGGCATTCTCAAAAATCTGTGCCTGTCAAAAGGAGTACTGAAAGTAGTTAGCAAAATTTGCCAAAATGAAGTCTTTGCATCTAGGCAGAAAAAAACAGTGGCATTTGGCATGACAGCAGCAACTTCATTGACTGTATGATGAGGTCTTTTCAGTGCTTTGTTCAAACCTTGTGGTTCAGTACATATTCTGATATCATCTGAGCACTTGTGCAAGCCCCTAGAAAGCTTTTTAAAGGTATACATACATATTTATCTACAAGATGAATACTGTTGTATAGTAAAACAATTGAAATCAATGTGTTACTTCTGTGTCACATGTATTTTTTTTTGGGGGGGGGATTAAAAGAGGATTAAAGATTGCTACAGTTATTAGCTTAGGTTTGAGTTGACAACCCTGTTATTGTTGAAAGTATAATTAATGGACACATAAAGGAATAAAAGTATTATGCCCTGTGTTACTGTTAATTGTGATGATGTTTATCTTATCTCCTGCTTAACGTCTTCTATGACCATCTGGATTACAGAGGAGAATCTCTTCTGAACATGGTAAGCCAAACATTTTTATGTCAGTACTGATTAGCAATTTAAAGAAATATTTTAGTGTGTGCTGTTGATGTCAAGTTTGCTGTGTGCATTTCTGCACTGTCTGTAGTAGTGGCAGCACTGTTACTTTGTTAGCATATATTGTAGTATAGTAGTGTAGGTATTAATATATTCATGTGTTTGCTGCTTTTTATCACAGGTGATCACGACAGTGGGAGTGTGGGCCCTCTGTCACCTGATGTCAGTGTATCAGCAGACTCTGATGAGGATGATGGCCAAACTGAGGCACAGTCAGGCGGAGCAGAGATTGAATCTGACACTGACGTTGACATACAGACATCCCATACAATTCCTTTGGACACAGCCAGTAGGATTATGTCTACCCATTCCAGTGAGGCTACAGATATTGGAGCAGGTGGAGGGCAAAGTCATTGATCAGAGAAGTGTGGCTACTGTGGTTTCAATGCCTGCTGAGTCTGGCCATAGCCAATGTGTGGGCAAGGTGCCATGCAGGAGGGTTAAAAAGGGTGCTCCAAGGGGGCCTGCTGTCCCTTCTTGACCTGGTGCAGGTGTCTGTTCCCATGTCACTTAACATATGTTCAGGATAATCATGGAGGCAAAGGCATGGTCCCATAGGTGCTCCAGACAAATGCTAAGGGTTGCAGATGTGGCATAGTCTGTCATGCATGACTGCCTTCACTGTGTTGCCAGTTCAATGGATTAGGTGAATGACACATTGGAATGAGTGGTGTCTGTAATAGACTGTCTGCTGGGAGGGGAACAGAATCCATGTGGAAGTAGGTCCTCCACATCATCTACTCTCAGCCAATGTGGCCTTGCCTGATCATGCTCAGATATTGGCAGTACTTCCACTGCTCCATCAGTGAGTGTGTTGTCCACACCCAGACATAGCAGGCCATGGGTCATGGTCCTTGGCAACCCCATGAAGCAAACTCATCCAGCAGATATCAGTCAAATTCAGGTAGCAGCACTGAATTTGACTATGGGCGTGGACATGCCAGTGCATCTCCTGGCAGCGCCATTTCTTCTGGTAAGGGATAACAACAATGAACTGCCACCTCTACCATGCACAATTCACATCTGTCTGGCATACCAAAATGGAGAGCCAGCACAAAACTTGGCTGTGTTCATGCAGACACTCACACACCAATTTCACATGGAGGACCCCTACAGACACACACACAGCAGTTACTCATTTTGTCTCACTGGCCATTTATTGGTTTATCCAAATGACTGTCTGCTTTTCTTTCTTACTCACACAGACTCACTGACCTTTTATGTCAGCTTAGGCTTCCTGCACCCCACCCCCACATCCCCTGTGAAAGTGAGGATAACTGTGCCATATCCTTGTTTTTTATCTTTCGGATTCAGGGATACATAAGCATTGTGTCTGATGCCTCGGATGCAAAGCTAATTTAGTGCTTAGTATATCTGCATTTGTGGTTTTGAACTGGTGATTGTACCTTTGACATATATTGTCCTTGGAATGTTAGACAGTTGATAGCATCGACATTTCCCAACCATATAGTGAATGGTCCTGTGAGGGTGGCCACAGTGGTGCAGCGGTTAGCATTGTCACCTCACAGCAAGAGGTTCCCTAGTTCGATTCTTGGCTGGGGTGCCTTCTGTGTGGAGTCTGCATGTCCTCCCTGTGGTCATGTGGGTTTCCTCCAGGTGCTCCGGTTTCCTCCCACAAGGCATGCCAGTTGACAAAGGGTGTGTTTGTTTATCAGGGGTACACCCAAATATATACATAAATATTTACTACATTTTTATCTTGAAAAATGGGAAGGGCACTGGAATTTTAGGATAAGGGTTTGAGGACTTATACTGAGAGCAGGGTGGGAGTTTTAGAAATAGTTAAGATTCTGCTAGGGCTATGCTGTTTTATAGGGTCAGGTTTTGTTAGGACTGTGAAGAAACAAGATATTGGCAAGTAAGAGATCAAGCATTTGCTTTTTTGACCAAATGGCAGTGAGCAGGTGTTTTTCAAGTTTCTAGCATGAGTGCACCTGTGGTAGATACTCTCCCTTACTATCCACAGTCACAGGGACTGCAAAGTTTTTCTTAAAATCTTTTCCATATTGTTGGTTTAACTTACTCACTCACCAGAAATGGGGGAAAATTAGTATCCAATTTAGCTGCAGTGTCTTCTGCCAAATGCAATAGCCTACTTTATTTTCATACCCTGTATCTACAAATAATTCTGTTACATGTAAACAGCTTCTTTTCAAAATAATTTTATCTCTGCATATCCTGGGGGATTGTATAAATTGCTCTTGCACTGTTGTATTGTCATTTTTTAGTGCACACAGTTGATGGCAAAACTTGATTGACAGTACAATCCACAATCAAACTTGTTATTCAAAATCATTGTAACAACAATGTCCAAAAATGAATCAGATAACCTCTGCAATTACCTGTAAAATGTAAAAACTCACAAGTGGTTTTAAGTTTTTCTGAACACTATCAAATCAAATCTAGTTTCCTTTGTAAATGAAAAAAAATAATTTATGAATCTTTTTTAAAGATTTATGTGTGTGCAGTATATATTTTTACAATGGCTGAGATTCAGAAACAGGTCTAGTGTGACTGTGGATTGCTTCCTGCAGGTAAAGCTTGTAGTACAATGCAGTCCAAGATTTACTACAAGTTAAGAAGATTGAAATGTATTGCTCAGTTAGTAGTCAATTAGTAAACTCACTCATGCTTGGAACAGGACTTTATGTGAAAGTGGGGAATTCACAGTTATGACTAGGAATGAGAGGAGAAAAATTGATAAGCAGTTAGGTAGCATACACCACAGGCTAATTTGAACTTCCATCCACTGCACTAACATATCCCAGCTACCTCCACTAACTGCCTGCATGCAATTAATATCTGCCCACTAATACTGCCAGTGGTGGGAACAATGGTGTTTCCAACCAGTGAAACCCCACTAGGGGCAGGAGAGGTAGACACAGGGGAAGAAGCCCTTGATACTGGCTGGATAGATCCAAGGGATGATTGGTTCTGCTGGTGGAAATATAAACTCTGACCATTGATACCACTATGACAGCTGTTGTACAAAATGGGAAAAAATGAAGGAAAATAGATCAACAAACATAAAGTCATTTCAAAAGAGTAGACAGCAACAAAGGAAGCATGATAAGAGTGAGAGAGAGAGAGAGAGAGGAAGAGAAGAAAAACATACCATAACCAAAATATAATTAATATATGAAATTCAACTATATCAGTAGAGCTGTATAAAGCTACAGTCTGACTAATTGCATGAATGTATGATGTAAATAGTGCTATACTAAGACATGTCATTTACAGTATACTGGGGAAATACAGATAGTATTCCTAATATGCAACTGTGGCTGTGAAACTGCCAAGAAGGAGTATAGATCTGCCTGTATAGTGCTGGGGCAATATGATGCATATGTGTCCTCCTCTCATTCTATACCTATTCTTTTGTCTAACACTAGCAGGTACAGGAGTCAAACTGCAAAGGTTACACACAGACACCCAGAATAACTGTATTGCTCATTCACTGAATACTCCCTTCAAACACATGCAATTAAAAACAATATGAATGCCTTGTACATCTTAACATTGGTAATCTTACCTGTCCAGGTTAATGAACATACATGCTGCTGGCGGATAGCTAATGTGGTAATATACATTCTTTAGAAAATTGTAGTTACAGAAAAAAATGAAATAATATACAATCCAACCCTAGAAAGTATTTTTTTCTTTCTTTCTTTCTTTCTTTCTTTCTTTCTTTCTTTCTTTCTTTCTTTCTTTCTTTCTTTCTTTCTTTCTTCTCTTATACAGAAGGTTATTGTCTTGTATGGCCTCTGGGGCTGTAAAAGAAAATATACCATTAAGTTACATGCTTACAACACATATATTTGCTATTCAGAAAAGCAGTCTCTGTGTTGATTAGAAAAATGCTTACAATACATCTCAGATGCCTTTACTCTGGCATCTTCTCACTGGCTGTGAAGGTCATGATGGCTACTCCACAGGCCACTGTAGTGGTGCCTTCACAGTTCACCAAAGCAGGGTATGCTAGTGGCATCACAGCTCACGCTGGAAATGTTGTGCCAGCCATTCATTTTATATTGGGGGCCCTCATATGAGGAGGTACTCCTGGCTGGTCCTTGCAGCAGGTAGAAGAAATAATAATAGATTATTTGCTGCATCACCAGCAAGGTCCCCTATCTCAGTTGGAAGACATACACAAACACCAATCCTCATTCCAGAGAACTATGGCAGGACTCTCACCATCAACATCCTCTATTGGCAGTGTATGTAGATTTTGTTTTTTTGGGGGGTTACCAACACAATCAACTACTGTATACAGCAGCATTATGCAGCACAAGTATTCAGAAATTGAGAAGGATATTATATTTTAGCTTAGATATATGTACTTTAAGTCCTTGTCACTAGTTGCCTTACAGGTTATCTAATCCACACAAGAAAAGATAGTTAGTGCTTTGGCCAACGACATATCTGTAGGATACAACACAGAATATGTCAGTGTAGTTGCTTGTCGCAATCAACAGATAAAATGCTCAGCTTTTTACAACTGGATGAGGTACCAATATTGTACCTGCAGGTAATCTTCCCTTATATTGGTTATGTCTCTTTCTGTACCCATTTTCCCTGCCTATATACTCAGTCAGACTAGCCATCTATGCATTCAACTCTAATTAGTTAAAAGCATGCCATGTGCAAGGTATACTCTCCACGTATTTTCACTGGGAGGGCACAGCAAACCACAGGAGAAGGAACAGTGTGCATGGGTATGCAGGTGTGTTTGTTACACACCACAGATATATACATTATGAGAACCTGCCAGCAGCACACAGGTGACTAGATTGTAATAGGGTGTGTGGCTAAAATGTAATGATGTGTTTATTCATACATATATTCTTTCCTTACTCAGAATTATGCCTGACAAATACTAGCCACAAAAATGCAAGTTCTTCCATGCAGAAAATGAGAGTTTCACACATTATATTTCCATGGTCGATGGATAATCAACCATGATAAAATCTGACTGAACCTATTGTAACCATGCTTGGTGGGATGACATCAGTGACATAAATGCTGTCAATGGCCATGGACAAAACTATGGTCAGGTCAGAAGCTGAACCACTGGCATGATAGATGCTGCAAAGGAGTGCGCCACCTACCTGACAGATGAGCTTAGAGACAGTCCATCAGCCAATCCATCATTAACTGAAATGAAGCAGAGTCCAGACATTGGAGATGAACTGCAACAGGTTCTGAGAATTCCTGTTGGAGATGCAGCAAGTGTGTATGTCTGTCTTGTATTTATTAGGTTACTACATACTTGTGCTGTACAGCAGACTACATGTTCTTCCATTTCTGTATGTAGGAGCATCAAGGCTTCAGACTACCATACAACCAGTACAAGGTAAGGTTTATCTTATTACGTTTTGCAACTATATGCATAAGTCATCATTCATTCACTCACTGAGATTAAAGTCATAGTGATGGGTGTTTCTTATTGTGGGTGTTTCCTTTGACATTTTCACAGAAGACAGTTTACCAGGCTCCTCCATTGTGGGTGGATATATTGCTGCTGGATGTTGCAGGCATCTCAGACTTCAGCAGTGGTGTCAATCTTGATTACAGGAAATGGAGAATACAAATCCCCACTGCACTTAGTGGATGTGGCATTTGAATGTGTGGATTCTATGCCAGAGATGCAGGAAGACACTGAAGTTCAGGGAGTTGCAGACATTTGCAGCAGGGAAGGCATGCCTGGCCTCATGGTGCAATCTTCTTGGTTGTCAGCAGGCCACTGAAAAAGAAAGAGAAAAATGAGGAGGTCAGTGTGAAAATAGCAGTAAATGTCATGCCCCCCCAGCTACGTCTGTATCTGAAACACAGTGAATCTGCTGGGACATAACAAACTCTTTAAAAGCGAAAAAGAAACTCAATAAGAGCTGGCAAATTCCACACAATCCTTTGTTTAATGAGCGCATTCGGTGGGGACAATGCCTCACCTTCCTCAGATGAAACTAAAAACAATTGACCCTGTTTTTATACAGGTGTCTTGAAAGTAAATTGAAAAAGTTAATTAATTAATTAGACACAATCAGTCATAAAATAAAAGACAAAGTACTACTATATATAGATTTAAAATGTCATACTATATCACCATAAAATGTTAAAAAACATTTTCAAAAGAACTACTACTTAAACAATGCCAAAAGCAGAAATCTACCTTTCTAAACTTTAAGTTTTAAGGAGTAATGTTATAATATTCAAAACTTGAATGGGTTTTAAACACATTATATGCATTTTTAAAAATGTTTGTTTTGAAACCAACAAATCAAAAACAGAGACAAAAACAGAAACCAAAAGCTAAATATACCGAGAGGTTTTATGAACCTATGTCTATACTATAAGATGTTAAGTCTAAGAATGTTAGATCTAAGGTCTTACAAAAAAACCCACAAAAATGATAAATCATAAGTCTTAAATCCACACTGAAGCTTCTTTTCACCTTTTCAAGGCTAACCATTTGAGAATACATTTAATAGACAGATATTCGTTTAACCCTGGGGACATGTGTGCTATTGTTTTAATCTGCCACTTAAGTTCGTCAATCTCCAACAACAATTGCCAAGGGCCCCCTCTTATGTCCACGAGCCTTTGTTGTAAAACAATAAATTTAAAATGGTGGTTGGGATATTCTACAATTTGTTTCGCCAAAGCATTATTGATATCTTTTTTACTTATTGCATAGCAATGTTCATAAATGCGTTATTTGATTTTCCTATCTGTTTTTCCAATGTAAAAGGCAGTACAATGATCACATAATGCAGCATAGATGACTGAAAATGTTAACTAAATGTGTTTACACTGTGGACATGCTCCACATTTGAACATACCATTAAGTCTATGACATGATATTCAGTCTGACAACACCTTAGTCTTTGCTGAGATGGCACATGTTTTACAGAATGTATGAGAGGACCTGAGGAACTCCATTTTGCATATATGTGACCATGTTACGTAGGCAGCTAACATAACATATGTCTCCCTTGTGCCCACAGACAACATGCCAAACACACCTTCTTTGCCTGCTGCACCTCTTCCTCAGTGTTGGGGGTCATTTTGGCTGGGTGAGGCCCAGGTCAGGCACACCAAGTATCACAACTTGCATGTCACTATGCAATATGGAAGTGTGGAACTAATGCCACTGAAATGTATAGCATGGGCCACCATTCACATTTCTACAGCATGTCTACCTGTGACAATGGCTGGATACTGCTTGTTAATTCTGCCAAGAGAGGGTGATTCCATTGATGGGGGTATGAAAAGAATGCAAACACATCCCCTGTACTTATTCTGTATCTACTGGCAGAGCTCACCATTGTCCTGCACATTTTCTAAGGCCATGTCCCATCAGACATATACATATATATCTCCAGTGTCCTATCCTCACATGAACGCAGAAATAGTAATAGCACCACCTCTCTACCCATTGTACACTTGTGGCCATTCCCCCAATCCCTACACCCCCATATCTGATACACGCGTACACACACACACACACACACACACACACACACACACACACACACACACACACACACACACACACACACTCATCAGAAACACAATTTCCTCAAAAAGACACTAGGCATGGTGTCCCCCCAAAACTTCTACCTCTGCAAATGATGATAACTGTGTCCAGGCATCTGTAATTTGTTGTTTTAGTAACCTATATCTGATGCGCAGTGTGTCCAGTCCATGCACTGATGAGCATAGCCTAGCTATAGGTTTGCATGTGTCTCTTTTAATGTTCTGTAATCTGGACATTAGTTATGATTCAGCTGTTACCTCCTAGCCAGTCTCATACAATACTGCACACATAATTTTCTGACATAGTCCTCCCTTGCTATTGGCTTCTCCATAGCTTCCTCATCAGGCTCAACCATTATTGCATGGTGTGGAAAAACTACTTTCTCCCCCAGCATGCATGTTTGCTGCTGCAACTGTTTTGCCAAAATTATGTTATGTAACAAAGCACAACTAAAAATATCTTAAGTACATGTACTGAGGTCATACTACAAGGCACCGTTATCTATATCCAGTTAGGAAAAGCAGGCCTTCAGCAGGCCAAACTTATATTCAACAATGACCGGAGTTTGTGAAAGGCATTGTTGATGCCATTATCTGCCACAGTCTGTAAATTTCTGATAGGTGTCAATAACCATGTCTCCAGGGCATATCCAGCATTACCAATAAGATACCCTGTGGAAAATCACACTATAAAGCCATTATTATAGGTCACACATATACCATATGTGGGATCTGCAGGTATTGCCTTCATGGCCTGCAGACAATTTGCAGATTATACCCTGCACATTACAAAGTACCTGATAGCATTGTGACCTTTATGGTTAGCATACCTTTTTTTCCAGCTCACCAGGTATGGCTATTATTTAAATGTGGGTACAATTTATGACCCCTGTACCTCAAAGAAATTGTCTATGCCATTATAAGCCTGCAAGCTGTTGGCTGTCTCCTCTATGGTATGTGGAAGCCACATATGCTCCTTCACATGCTGCAGCAGGACATCAAAGGTGGAGATTAATGCATGAGATGACCCAACTGTGCCGCCTGCTGGTGAATAAAAGGTCACTAAGCTAGTTTTATCAAAGCCAGATTTACTTTGGCATCCACAAGGAATTGGTACACTATAAATACCACAGGCCAGCAAATTAAGTTAACATATTTCAACCAGCTACTGAATGGTGGCTCTCTCCACACTTTAGCAGTCCACAATTTAAGTGTCGAGAAAGGCATTAAATGTCATGCAAGGACAGATAACATTGTGCCACTGAAGGTGACAACATACAGCACCATATGTGTCAAGTACAGCCTGTTGTTAATGGACTCCTTGAATGTGGTGGATGGTGTTAGATTGATGGAAAAAGAGTAGGAGATGGTCTGGACGGTGGACTGTGAAGGTCGGTGGTGTCAGTAGAAAGGAAGAACTTGGTGGTTTCTGGTGATGGTATGGCCATTCGGGCCTGCAGGTAGAGTTGGTTGATAGACTGTGGAAGGAAGAGGGTTGGAAGGAAGAATGTTGGACTGGATGATGCTAGGGATGGTTGGGACTGCAGGTGGTGGCGGTTGGACTATCAGCGGTGATGAGAGGATGGTCAGATGGAAGGACTGATTATATAATGTTGATGGAGATGCATGGAGATGGTGGTGGATGTATTGTGCGTGTTTTCTAGCTTCTGATCTTCAATCAGCTCTTTCACTGTTGTTGTGTTGTTGCTGTTTATTGTTTTTTATATCAAAAACAGCAAAATTATTTGTAAGCAAAAGGTCTAACAACATACAGACGATATTCATTTTAGCATTGTTAGCATTAACCTGTTAACAAGATCCCTCCCATGTTTAATGACCAACTCATGAGTAATAGAGGTGTACAAGTAATGCACACCAAGCTGGATCATCTAGTGCCCAATGTTGCTTCCTGTTCTTATACCCCTCAACTCTGGCACTCATTATTTTCTTCTTTAGGATGAGCCCGGCAAATTAAAAAAGGTTGTCTTTTAAAAGCTGCTTGCTACAACTTAGACCTCACACAAAACACTGAAACAAACTCTTTATTCCTAACCACAGAAGCGGTATTAGAATTCCTTTCCATAGTGGCATTCAGAAATGCTGCTATGGAAATAAGTGCAGATACAGCACTACCAACTGCTCAACACCTGCCAGTCGTGTCCCTTAACACTTTGCACCTAGGGTAGCTGCCCCATTTGCCCCACCATTACTATGCTTCTGCATTCTTGTCCATGACATTTAAAAAAGTATAAACATTTCCAGAAATCTTTGTTGAACAATTCAAGGTTTTTCATAAGAGGATTCTAATATGAGAATATATTAAATTTTTGATCTCCTGTTGGTTACTAATGGCTGGAAAGGAGAATATTTTGAGTCCTTGTGTATTTTAGGAGCACAGAATAAGTCCTTCATATGTTATGATGTGCTACTTTAAGTTAATCAAAGAAATCCAGATCTATACAGCTCTGATGTAACAAATTCAACTAAGTGTCTTCCTGCCTTGTATATTTGTTGTAAATGAAAGGTAAAATGATTTGCTTATAACTAGTATCATCTACTAACAAGTCCATTTTCATAATATACTTATCAAGATCCTTAATGATTAAACCATTACACCTGACCCCAGTATGAAAAAAAGGTCAGATACAGTTGTTAATTCTGAAATGGCCATTGTTTAATCAACTGATATATTAAGATCTTTATTTTCTGTTCTATTATTCAGCAATAAACTAATGCCAGTCATTAACAATAGTGGATACGATTGGCATGAAAGATGGATATTAAGTATTTCATTCTCTCACTTTTGCAGCTTACAAACAGACATATAAAGGCATATCCTTCAATGCATACTACAAATCTAGTTTTTTAGCATATGCTCTGTGTTCTAATAAATAAATCAGCACTAGTCATGTATTGCCATAGCTGTAAAATAGAATCTTTTGACAGTACCAATAAAGATTAGAGTTTAATATCCAGGAACTTTAGTTAGGGATAATGGTGCCATCCTTGGCCTCTCCAGCTCTCCCTGCCTCTATGATTCAGTTGTTGTTTCTTTAAAATCTCTTATTACATATAGAGATAGGGTTCCTGAGCAGGTTCTATTTGGACTCACAAAGGATTCTGTCAGACTATTTTTGGTGAACCCCAGTGAATTAAAATGAAAATCATACATGAAACCATTAAAGGTAAGAAGCAATTCTTCTCCCATGCTTGGTTAGGATAAGAAATATATATTTAAGATTCACAATTTTAATTCATAGTCAAAAAGTTCACCTGCTGATGTTTTACCCCACCTTCTTTGGATCCTGTTAATTGGATTTATCAAAAAGTTTAATGTGGCGATGACAATAACTCCAACAATTCAAGCAGATGTCAGATTATTAATATGTATAATGGTGATATCACAAAGAAGAACTTTTTTGACTGCCCATTGGACAGAACCTTAAAATCTGTTATCTTTCATATAGAGTTGCTATATATGTGGTCCATATCACAAGTTCCTATCCCTAAGAAGCCCCAAGTTTCAATAATGTTCAGTCTAGCATATAGCAGAAAATAACTGGTTTTCATGTAGGTTGATATGGTCCTGTTGAAATTCCCTGGGTCTTTGGAGTAGAAGTCCAGCTGTTTAAGACAAGTTGTGATATAATTTCTTCCATCGCATGAGCCATCATTTTGATTGACATGAAAATGTTTCCATACTTGCTAGTGAGAATAGAGTTGGACAAGCACATTTGCTAAAATACCAACAGAAATGATTCTTGGCAAAATTCCATCGGTCGACTGACTTCTATTTTATCCTTCTAATACCTGTTTTATAACCAGACATGCACCTAGCCAACCAGGCTGATGTCTGACCCTAAACTAAGAAGAGCAGCATGATGCACTCAGTGAAAGCATTACTAAGATCCATAAAGATGGCCTCAACCTCTAGTTGTTGAAAAAGCTGAAAATGGGACGTTTTATCTTAGACTGAGCTAATTAGTTTAGCAATGAGGGAAGATATATAGTGCTATACACTAAGAGCACCAAAAGCCAAGTAGAACACAAACCAGACTTAGTAACTGAGAAAAATTCTACCAACCATCTAGGCAAGGGTCCAAACACATCTTGTATTTTTTTAACACTTTCATTATTTAATAGTAAAAAACAAGGTCTTCATCAGTTTTTCGTATTAAAGTACGAAAGTGCTAAAAAATATAAGCTGTGTTTGGAGCCTTGCTTAGGTGATTGGTAGAATTTTTATCAGTTACTGAGTTTGGTTTATGTTCTGCTACGCTTTTTGTTTTCTTGGTGTTTTTTGTTCAGTTTCCATCATTGCTGGAGAAGTTTCCACACAGGACACTCTTTTCAGTTTAACCACATATTCTGTTCTAGATCACTTTGTGTTTTTAACACAGGAATTTAGTTCTGCTGTTTCACTGGTTAACAGTTTTTTTTGAAGTGTTGGTTTCCAGGAGCCAACCTAATTTGCCTTGCAACCCTACTGTCAAATTATTGGATTTTACACAGCAAAGGGAACATTCAGTTCCTACATCTTCCATCACTTTCCTAGTTTATTCAGAAGTCACAACCAGCAAACTGAGAAAGTGATGGAAAACATTCATAAATAGGAGAATAATCCTTTTTCATTGAACACTGAAAATTCCAACTTCATGACTGTGAGTAACATCAATTCAGACTTTGTTTTTAATTAACTGGAACTGTATAAGAAAGCCATTCTTAATATTGAGCATTTGGGCACTAAATACACAACTTTGCAGTACAAGGTTTTATATCTTGAAGAATGTGTTCCTTTAGGGCTCTATGTGTATAAGTTTCCCACTGGTGTCCAACAGGGAGACCCTTTGTAGCAAAAACTGGTTGCCTTATTTAATAGCACTGGAGTTTCCTTAATGAAGGCATTAGTCAACAATTACAAAAATGAAATGTCTGACTATTAGAGAACAACTTTTGCAATTAGATCAACAGGTCAAAAGTTATAGTTGTTTTTTTTTCTAGTTTCCACACTTTATATTCAAGTCTTACTGCTAAAGTTGATAGACTAAGAGCTTCTATAGTCAATAGGAAGCAAGGGAAACTTAAAAGAGACTTGGCAGCCTATAAAACTGGTACAGTTTACCCTTTAAAGCCACAAGAATCAGCAAAAAAAAATTCTTTCCACAAGAGCAATTCTATAGCAGTCAACAAAAAACCAAGAAAACCAAAAAACTACTAAAAATCAAAAGAAAAATGAGTTGAATGGTAGGAGAAAGCTGAAATAAGCAAATACGAATAACATAATGCTAAAGCAACTAAAAACTTTAATATGGTAAGCGCTTTCAGTGGTAAAAATATTCCACCTTCTTCAGACCCAGAACAACATAAAAGTGATGTTTATATAGCTTGTAGTTAATTATCAATTAGTCATTCAATCAACCAATAAAAATAAAACCAGATAAAAGTACAATATTTAAACAGTATGAAACCTGCTCTAAAATGTTACAATGTTAAGTACATAATACTCAATTTACAAATAACATTAAATATATATGTATAACATGTGTAAATGTTATACTAAAAAATCACATTTTAAAAAGCTACTAGGGCAAAACTGAAAATGTATAATATGTGATAATGACATAAATTTACTGTAAGAACTAAGATATTTTGCTAAATATAGACACATAAAAAATATATAGTAATATGTAAAAAATAAATAATTAATTGCATGCTGGTTAAAGACCAAAATCTGATCATAATAATACTGAATATTAGACCAAAAACAAAGTCCATATTTTTATATATATAAAAAACTGTGTAAATGTTACTATGTTTCAAACTTAATCAATAAAAAGGTACAGTATCAAATTCAAAATCTTTTATGCAAAATTAATATGTTATCTATTTAAAGCTTTTAATTTTAACATGCTTTTAATAGACACAAATTCATTTAAACCAGGGAAAATGTATGCAGCCGTTTTGATTTGCCAATACAACTCATTTTGCTCTAATAAAAGTTGCCAAGGCCCCCCTCTCGGGTCTAAAAGTGTTTGGTGTACAACCAAAAATACAAACTCATGTGTTGGAAATTGTAAAATATGCCGAGCAAGAGCATTGTTAACATCACCTTTACTAACAGCATAACAATGCTCGTATATTCTTTGTTTTAGATTCCGCTCGGTCTTACCTATATAAAATGAGGGACAAACCTGACAGCAAGCTGCATATACTACAGCTTTGGACTCACAATTAAAGGAGCCATTTATTGTGTAGTGTTTGTTATTAATATTGATGTCAGTAGTCACTTGAATGTGTTTACACTGTGTGCAATGCCCACATTTACGCATACCTTTATGTACCCGCTTGTTTGTACCTAGATGCTCATTCTTATGCCTTTCCAACAGATTTTTAAGGTTAAAACCCCTTCTAAAAGTGAAGCAGGGTCTGATACCTAGCTTAGTGCAAGTGGACAGTTCTTACAAAATTAATGTCCGATTTTTTATAAAAATCTCTTTGACTCTTGCCGTGTCAGCTGAAAAAGTAGATAGGAAACTGAGATGTAATAACATGACACTGTCATCGTTTTTGTCATGCTGTCGTGTAATTAGATTGGTATTGGTAGTAATACCATCCTTATATGCTCTACTAGTTAAAATAGGTTTAAACCAACCTGTGGATCTCTTATCTTTAACTTCTGTAAGTGTTTCTAAAAATAATTTGATAGGATACCCCCTACTTGTGAACATGGACTTCATCTTGTTACATTCTAAGTCAAAGTCAAAATCTTCAGTAACCATCCGTGCAGCTCTCACCAACTGGCCATTAACAACTGCCCTTTTCTGGTGATATGAATGTTCACTAGTATAGTGCAGGAAGGCAGTGGAGTAGGTAGGTTTCCTATAAATAGTAGCTTTATACTGCTTGTTATACCTGTCATTAATCAGTTGTACATCAAGATATGTTATGCTATCTACCCCTACTTGATAAGTGAATTCAAGAAAATTGGTTTTATTGGTAATATGTTGTATGAATCCTTCGATCAGTTTGATGTCACCTTGCCATACCAGACACATGTCGTCTTGGTATCTGGTGTACCATAGTACGTTTTCCTGAAAACCACTATCAGGGAACAAAAAATTATGTTCCCAATATGCCATGACACTGTTGGCGAAACTGGCACCACATGGGGACCCCATGGCTACCCCTTTGTTTTGTAAAAATATATTCTTGTCAAACATAATATAGTTATTAGAAAGAATCAGATCCAAAAGTGTTTCAACCAGACATATTTTATCATGCTCTACATTCTTGGACAACATAAATTCTCTCACCCATTCTATACACAATTGGTGGGGGATGACTGTGTATAGATCTTTTACATTGATCGTAACAAAAATGTTGTTGTCCTTATACTCCAAATTGTTAATGTTATCCAGGAAACTCCATGAATCACGACATATTTGTAACTCCTGGTTAATAAGTGGTTTAAGAATACTATCTACCAATTTAGCACAAGCAAAAGTAATCGAACCCCTACCATCAACAATGGGTCTAAAAGGGGGGTTCCTAATATCCTTGTGTTTTGGAGTCCCAAAAATACTAGGAATTCTAGGTGCTGCCATAGAAAGATACTGAAAGGTGTCTATATCAATAGACCCTTCCAGAAATAAATCGTCAAGAGCAGTTCTAATGTGCCTGTATGCAGTATTAACCTGATGTAAACTAGCAGGGGTATATACCTCAGAATCCATGTGTTCACGCATCTTACTAATATAGTTGGACTGATTCATAAACACCATGCCCCCTCCCTTGTCCGGCTTCATAAGTCTAATACCACAATTGTGTATCAAGTCGATGTATTGTTTGTCCTCAGAAATAATGTTAGTGTGCGTTAATCTAACATGCGTATCATTATCTGATAGTCTCCTTAAATCTATCTCACACATTTTTTCAAAGGACATTAATATGGGTACAAGTGGGGGGTTAAACAAACTAGAAACTCGTAGAGAGTTCACAGGTGTAGAATTGGTCCCCATCAGAACCGGTAATTAAATTTGCACACATACATTTTAAGATCAACTATCATTTTTACAAACTTAGTTTTCTTTTTTTTTCAAAACAAGTTTATTGTTTTAACATATAAGAGAAATATAACAATTTTATACAAATAATTAAAAATAGGTATTATTATAATATTCAACAAAACAACTAAAGTATTTACAAAGACATCCACTACAATCAGATCAATTAATTAAACTAAAATACTGTGCTATTGAAATTAGAATTTTTTAACAAATTTTGTAAATTATCCCATACAATAAAATGTGATGTTTTTCTAGTTGTTCTCATTCTAATTGTGCTTATTTCCATATGACACATTATATTCATAACATTTTTAAATTCATTGAACGAAGGAGGTGTATCTGAAATCCAATTTCTAGTTATTATTTTCCTAGCCACTGCTAGGATAGACCATAACAAGGGAAGCTTAATCTTTTTAACACATTGAGGTACAGGTGTGTTGAAACAAACTTAGTTTTCTGATGGGGGACAAAGAAAAGACCTTTAGCAAAGAAATCAACCATATTACAATATTTAAACAGTATGAAACCTGCTCGTCTTTAATTAGAACAAAATGAGTTGTATTGGCAAATCAAAATGGCTGCATACATTTTCCCTGGTTTAAATGAATTTGTGTCTATTAAAAGCGTGTTAAAATTAAAAGCTTTAAATAGATAACATATTAATTTTGCATAAAAGATTTAGAATTTGATACTGTACCTTTTTGTTCATTAAGTTTGAAACATAGTAACATTTACACAGTTTTTTATATATATAAAAATATGGACTTTGTTTTTGGTCATATATTCAGTATTATTATGATCAGATTTTGGTCTTTAACCAGCATGCGATTAATTATTTATTTTTTACATACTACTATATATTTTTTATGTGTCTATATTTAGCTAAATATCTTAGTTCTTACAGTAAATTTATGTCATTATCACATATTATACATTTTCAGTTTTGCCCTAATAGCTTTTTAAAATGTGATTTTTTTAGTATAACATTTACACATGTTATACATATATATTTAATGTTATTTATAAATTGAATATTATGTACTTAACATTGTAACATTTTAGAGCAGGTTTCATACTGTTTAAATATTGTACTTTTATCTGGTTTTATTTTTATTGGTTGATTGAATGACTAATTGATAATTAACTACAAGCTATATAAGCATCACTTTTATGTTGTTCTGGGTCTGAAGAAGGTGGAATATTTTTACCACTGAAAGCGCTTACCATATTAAAGTTTTTAGTTGCTTTAGCATTACGTTATTCGTATTTGCTTATTTCAGCTTTCTCCTACCATTCAACTCGTTTTTCTTTTGATTTTTAGTAGTTTTTTTGGTTTTCTTGTTTTTTTGTTGGATATCATGGCGAGTGGGAGTGGAGATGGGGAAAGCGGTTCGCAACTACTCTTTCCATCAACATCTGAGGAATTTAATGCTACTATGGTTCACAGTCATAACAGCAACTCCAACGAAGCGAATGCTGTTGGGAATTTAACCATATTGGTAAACATGCTTCTTGGGAAAGTTGAGGCACTTTCCCAGAAGTTTGAGCAAGGTACAAGAATGGTCAATACCTCCAGTATGGCTGAAACACCAAATCTAGGACTTAATTTACCCTGTTCTCATAATAGAAGTGCAAATCCAAGTAACAATGATGTGCAGCCTTGTTTACCTTCAGGAAGTATTAGGGAAGGGACACAGGAAGTTATCATTGCTCCCAGACAAGAAGTGAATGTAGTAGGGGAGCGTTCTGCTGGTAACAATGTTTCTAATGCTGTCAATAGCATCCCAAGCATGGCTGGTTTTCTGGATCATAATAACTTTTTTATTGACACAGTGAACGACCAAAATGGAGCCAACCAACGTCGTGATGTGAGTAATATAACTGATTTGCTTAATGCATTTGACCAAAAACTTTTTAAATGTCGCAAACTGCAGCTTGAAGTTGCCTATCTAACTAAATGTTTAGACAAGAAAATCATTCCCAAAGGGGTTAGACAGTGGCGCTTCCCTGCAGGTTTAATTGCTGAATCTGTTTTTCATAAGGAACTTTTAGCATTATTTGACAGGCAAGCAGCTGAATTCATTAAAACTTTGGTTAATTTTTATAATACTGAAATTGCTAATTTTAAAACTGAACTTGAAATAATGGAACATTCTATTTGTGGGGATCACAACTTTGAACAGTGTAAATATGACTATTGCAGAATTTATTCAAGTATTGATGCTACCATTAACAAATTGTTAGCCACCAAAAAGAAAAAAATTGACAGAGATGTACAGGCTTATGTCCATAACAAGGCATACCCTGCCCCCCCCAGTCACCCACATGAATGGTATTCAAGATTATATGTGTTCTAGACCTGATTTTGTACCTAACAACAATGGTCCCAATAACTCCTTTCACCATAATGCTCATCTGGAAGAACCTTTACGTAGAAGTGAAAGAATAAGAAATAACCAAACACAACTTAACCAGCAGCAGTTGAATGATGTTAATGGCTCTAGTTCAACTGCTAACAACCAGATTTTTCAAGTGGACAGGGATTCAAACCACAACAACCAGAACAATCAATCGAACCTGAGACGGCAAGGAATTGGAAGAACAATCGGAGGAACAAGAGGAGGAGATAACACCAATTGCACCTAATGAACCAGAAATTTTATTGAGCACACACAGTGACTTTAAAATTTTCAACTATACTGCTTTAACTGTAGATCAAAATATGGTTGATTTCTTTGCTAAAGGTCTTTCCTTTGTCCCCCATCAGAAAACTAATTTTGTAAAATGATAGTTGATCTTAAAATGTATGTGCGCAAATTGAATTTAGCGGTTCTGATGGGGACCAATTCTACACTTGTGAACTCTCTACGAGTTTCTAGTTTGTTTAACCCCCCACTTGTACCCACATTAATGTCCTTTGAAAAAATGTGTGAGATAGATTTAAGGAGACCATCAGATAATGATACGCATGTTAGATTAACGCACTAACATTATTTCTGAGGACAAACAATACATCGACTTGATACACAATTGTGGTATTAGAGTTATGAAGCTGGACAAGGGAGGGAGCATGGTGTTTATGAATCAGTCTAACTACATTAGTAAGATGCGTGAACACATGGATTCTGAGGTATATACCCCTGCTAGTTTACATCAGGTTAATACTGCATACAGGCACATTAGAACTGCTCTTGACGATTTATTTCTGGAAGGGTCTATTGATAGAGACACCTTTCAGTATCTTTCTATGGCAGCACCTAGAATTCCTAGTATTTTTGGGACTCCAAAACTACACAAGGATATTAGGAACCCCCCTTTTAGACCCATTGTTGATGGTAGGGGTTTGATTACTTTTGCTTGTGCTAAATTGGTAGATAGTATTCTTAAACCACTTATTAACCAGGAGTTACAAATATGTCGTGATTCATGGATTTTCCTGGATAATGTTAACAACTTGGAGTATAAGGACAACAACATTTTTGTTACGATCGATGTAAAGATCTATACACAGTCATCCCCCACCAATTGGGTATAGAATGAGTGAGAGAATTTTTGTTATCCAAGAATGTAGAGCATGATAAAATATGTCTGGTTGAAACACTTTTGGAGCTGATTCTTTCTAATAACTATGTTATGGTTGACAAGAATATATTTTTACAAAACAAAGGGGTAGCCATGGGGTCCCCATGTGGTGCCAGTTTCGCCAACAGTGTCATGGCATATTGGGAACATAATTTTTTGTTCCCTGATAGTGTTTTTCAGGAAAATGTACTATGGTACACCAGATACCAAGATGACATGTGTCTGGTATGGCAAGGTGACATCAAACTGATCGAAGGATTCATACAACATATTACCAACAAAACCAATTTTCTTGAATTCACTTATCAAGTAGTGGTAGATAGCATAACATATCTTGATGTACAACTGATTAATGACAGGTATAACAAGCAGTATAAAGCTACTATTTATAGGAAACCTACCTACTCCAATGCCTTCCTGCACTATACTAGTGAACATCCATATCACCAGAAAAGGGCAGTTGTTAAAGGCCAGTTGGTGAGAGCTGCACGGATGGTTACTGAAGATGTTGACTTTGACTTAGAATGTAACAAGATAAAGTCCATGTTCACAAGTAGGGGGTATCCTATCAAATTATTTTTAGAAACACTTACAGAAGTTAAAGGTAAGAGATCCACAGGTTGGTTTAAACCTATTTTAACTAGTAGAGCATATAAGGATGGTATTACTACCAATACTAATCTAATTACATGACAGCATGACAAAAATGATGACAGTGTCACGTTATTACATCTCAGTTTCCTATCTACTTTTCAGCTGATACGGCAAGAGTCAAAGAGATTTTTATAAAAAATTGGGCATTAATTTTGGAAGAACCGTCCACTTGTACTAAGCTAGGTATCAGACCCCGCTTCACTTTTAGAAGGGGTTTTAACCTTAAAAATCTGTTTGAAAGGCATAAGAATGAGCATCTAGGTACGAACAAGCGGGTACATAAAGGTATGTGTAAATGTGGTCATTGCACACAGTGTAAACACATTCAAGTGACTACTGACATCAATATTAATAACAAACACTACACAATAAATGGCCCCTTTAATTGTGAGTCCAAAGCTGTAGTATATGCAGCTTGCTGTCAGGTTTGTCCCTCATTTTATATAGGTAAGACTGAGCGGAAACTAAAACAAAGAATATACGAGCATTGTTATGCTGTTAGTAAAGGTGATGTTAACAATGCTCTTGCTCGGCATATTTTACAATTTCCAACACATGAGGTTTTATTTTTAGTTGTACACCAAACACTTTTAGACCTGATAGGGGGGCCTTGGCAACTTTTATTAGAACAAAATGAGTTGTATTGGCAAATCAAAACGGCTGCATACATTTTCCCTGGTTTAAATGAATTTGTGTCTATTAAAAGCGTGTTAAAATTAAAAGCTTTAAATAGATAACATATTAATTTTGCAAAAAAGATTTTGAATTTGATACTGTACCTTTTTGTTGATTAAGTTTGAAACATAGTAACATTTACACAGTTTTTTATATATATAAAAATATGGACTTTGTTTTTGGTCATATATTCAGTATTATTATGATCAGATTTTGGTCTTTAACCAGCATGCAATTAATTATTTATTTTTTACATATTACTATATATTTTTATGTGTCTATATTTAGCTAAATATCTTAGTTCTTACAGTAAATTTATGTCATTATCACATATTATACATTTTCAGTTTTGCCCTAGTAGCTTTTTAAAATGTGATTTTTTAGTATAACATTTACACGTTATACATATATATTTAATGTTATTCATAAATTGAGTATTATGTACTTAACATTGTAACATTTTAGAGCAGGTTTCATACTGTTTAAATATTGTACTTTTATCTGGTTTTATTTTTTTGGTTGATTGAATGACTAATTGATAATTAACTACAAGCTATATAAGCATCACTTTTATGTTGTTCTGGGTCTGAAGAAGGTGGAATATTTTTACCACTGAAAGCGCTTACCATATTAAAGTTTTTAGTTGCTTTAGCATTACGTTATTCGTATTTGCTTATTTCAGCTTTCTCCTACCATTCAACTCGTTTTTCTTTTGATTTTTAGTAGTTTTTTTGGTTTTCTTGTTTTTTTGTTGGATATCATGGCGAGTGGGAGTGGAGATGGGGAAAGCGGTTCGCAACTACTCTTTCCATCAACATCTGAGGAATTTAATGCTACTATGGTTCACAGTCATAACAGCAACTCCAACGAAGCGAATGCTGTTGGGAATTTAACCATATTGGTAAACATGCTTCTTGGGAAAGTTGAGGCACTTTCCCAGAAGTTTGAGCAAGGTACAAGAATGGTCAATACCTCCAGTATGGCTGAAACACCAAATCTAGGACTTAATTTACCCTGTTCTCATAATAGAAGTGCAAATCCAAGTAACAATGATGTGCAGCCTTGTTTACCTTCAGGAAGTATTAGGGAAGGGACACAGGAAGTTATCATTGCTCCCAGACAAGAAGTGAATGTAGTAGGGGAGCGTTCTGCTGGTAACAATGTTTCTAATGCTGTCAATAGCATCCCAAGCATGGCTGGTTTTCTGGATCATAATAACTTTTTTATTGACACAGTGAACGACCAAAATGGAGCCAACCAACGTCGTGATGTGAGTAATATAACTGATTTGCTTAATGCCTTTGACCAAAAACTTTTAAATGTCGCAAACTGCAGCTTGAAGTTGCCTATCTAACTAAATGTTTAGACAAGAAAATCATTCCCAAAGGGGTTAGACAGTGGCGCTTTCCTGCAGGTTTAATTGCTGAATCTGTTTTTCATAAGGTACTTTTAGCATTATTTGGCAGGCAAGCAGCTGAATTCATTAAAACTTTGGTTAATTTTATAATACTGAAATTGCTAATTTTAAAACTGAACTTGAAATAATGGAACATTCTATTTGTGGGGATCACAACTTTGAACAGTGTAAATATGACTATTGCAGAATTTATTCAAGTATTGATGCTACCATTAACAAATTGTTAGCCACCAAAAGAAAAAATTGACAGAGATGTACAGGCTTATGTCCATAACAAGGCATACCCTGCCCCCCCCAGTCACCCACATGAATGGTATTCAAGATTATATGTGTTCTAGACCTGATTTTGTACCTAACAACAATGGTCCCAATAACTCCTTTCACCATAATGCTCATCTGGAAGAACCTTTACGTAGAAGTGAAAGAATAAGAAATAACCAAACACAACTTAACCAGCAGCAGTTGAATGATGTTAATGGCTCTAGTTCAACTGCTAACAACCAGATTTTTCAAGTGGACAGGGATTCAAACCACAACAACCAGAACAATCAATCGAACCTGAGACGGCAAGGGAATTGGAAGAACAATCGGAGGAACAAGAGGAGGAGATAACACCAATTGCACCTAATGAACCAGAAATTTTATTGAGCACACACAGTGACTTTAAAATTTTCAACTACACTGCTTTAACTGTAGATCAAAATATTGTTGATTTCTTTGCTAAAGGTCTTTCCTTTGTCCCCCATCAGAAAACTAATTTTGTAAAAATGATAGTTGATCTTAAAATGTATGTGCGCAAATTGAATTTAGCGGTTCTGATGGGGACCAATTCTACACTTGTGAACTCTCTACGAGTTTCTAGTTTGTTTAACCCCCCACTTGTACCCACATTAATGTCCTTTGAAAAAATGTGTGAGATAGATTTAAGGAGACCATCAGATAATGATACGCATGTTAGATTAACGCACACTAACATTATTTCTGAGGACAAACAATACATCGACTTGATACACAATTGTGGTATTAGAGTTATGAAGCTGGACAAGGGAGGGAGCATGGTGTTTATGAATCAGTCTAACTACATTAGTAAGATGCGTGAACACATGGATTCTGAGGTATATACCCCTGCTAGTTTACATCAGGTTAATACTGCATACAGGCACATTAGAACTGCTCTTGACGATTTATTTCTGGAAGGGTCTATTGATAGAGACACCTTTCAGTATCTTTCTATGGCAGCACCTAGAATTCCTAGTATTTTTGGGACTCCAAAACTACACAAGGATATTAGGAACCCCCCTTTTAGACCCATTGTTGATGGTAGGGGTTTGATTACTTTTGCTTGTGCTAAATTGGTAGATAGTATTCTTAAACCACTTATTAACCAGGAGTTACAAATATGTCGTGATTCATGGATTTTCCTGGATAATGTTAACAACTTGGAGTATAAGGACAACAACATTTTTGTTACGATCGATGTAAAAGATCTATACACAGTCATCCCCCACCAATTGGGTATAGAATGAGTGAGAGAATTTTTGTTATCCAAGAATGTAGAGCATGATAAAATATGTCTGGTTGAAACACTTTTGGAGCTGATTCTTTCTAATAACTATGTTATGGTTGACAAGAATATATTTTTACAAAACAAAGGGGTAGCCATGGGGTCCCCATGTGGTGCCAGTTTCGCCAACAGTGTCATGGCATATTGGGAACATAATTTTTTGTTCCCTGATAGTGTTTTTCAGGAAAATGTACTATGGTACACCAGATACCAAGATGACATGTGTCTGGTATGGCAAGGTGACATCAAACTGATCGAAGGATTCATACAACATATTACCAACAAAACCAATTTTCTTGAATTCACTTATCAAGTAGTGGTAGATAGCATAACATATCTTGATGTACAACTGATTAATGACAGGTATAACAAGCAGTATAAAGCTACTATTTATAGGAAACCTACCTACTCCAATGCCTTCCTGCACTATACTAGTGAACATCCATATCACCAGAAAAGGGCAGTTGTTAAAGGCCAGTTGGTGAGAGCTGCACGGATGGTTACTGAAGATGTTGACTTTGACTTAGAATGTAACAAGATAAAGTCCATGTTCACAAGTAGGGGGTATCCTATCAAATTATTTTTAGAAACACTTACAGAAGTTAAAGGTAAGAGATCCACAGGTTGGTTTGAACCTATTTTAACTAGTAGAGCATATAAGGATGGTATTACTACCAATACTAATCTAATTACATGACAGCATGACAAAAACGATGACAGTGTCACGTTATTACATCTCAGTTTCCTATCTACTTTTTCAGCTGACACGGCAAGAGTCAAAGAGATTTTTATAAAAAATTGGGCATTAATTTTGGAAGAACCGTCCACTTGTACTAAGCTAGGTATCAGACCCCGCTTCACTTTTAGAAGGGGTTTTAACCTTAAAAATCTGTTTGAAAGGCATAAGAATGAGCATCTAGGTACGAACAAGCGGGTACATAAAGGTATGTGTAAATGTGGTCATTGCACACAGTGTAAACACATTCAAGTGACTACTGACATCAATATTAATAACAAACACTACACAATAAATGGCCCCTTTAATTGTGAGTCCAAAGCTGTAGTATATGCAGCTTGCTGTCAGGTTTGTCCCTCATTTTATATAGGTAAGACTGAGCGGAAACTAAAACAAAGAATATACGAACATTGTTATGCTGTTAGTAAAGGTGATGTTAACAATGCTCTTGCTCAGCATATTTTACAATTTCCAACACATGAGTTTTTATTTTAGTTGTACACCAAACACTTTTAGACCTGATAGGGGCCTTGGCAACTTTTATTAGAACAAAATGAGTTGTATTGGCAAATCAAAACGGCTGCATACATTTCCCTGGTTTAAATGAATTTGTGTCTATTAAAAGCGTGTTAAAATTAAAAGTTTTAAATAGATAACATATTAATTTTGCATAAAAGATTTTGAATTTGATACTGTACCTTTTTGTTGATTAAGTTTGAAACATAGTAACATTTACACAGTTTTATATATATAAAAATATGGACTTTGTTTTTGGTCATATATTCAGTATTATTATGATCAGATTTTGGTCTTTAACCAGCATGCAATTAATTATTTATTTTTACATATTACTATATATTTTTATGTGTCTATATTTAGCTAAATATCTTAGTTCTTACAGTAAATTTATGTCATTATCACATATTATACATTTTCAGTTTTGCCCTAGTAGCTTTTTAAAATGTGATTTTTTAGTATAACATTTACACGTTATACATATATATTTAATGTTATTCATAAATTGAGTATTATGTACTTAACATTGTAACATTTTAGAGCAGGTTTCATACTGTTTAAATATTGTACCTTTATCTGGTTTTATATTTATTGGTTGATTGAATGACTAATTGATAATTAACTACAAGCTATATAAGCATCAGTTTTATGTTGTTCTGGGTCTGAAGAAGGTGGAATATTTTTACCACTGAAAGCGCTTACCATATTAAAGTTTTTAGTTGCTTTAGCATTACGTTATTCATATTTGCTTATTTCAGCTTTCTCCTACCATTCAACTCGTTTTTCTTTTGATTTTCAATTCTATAGTAGTGAAATAATGTAAAACTAATGAACAGACAACAAATAGTACTGACACAATTGCAGCAACTAATACTGCCACTAAGAATAACCTTGGCGACACTTCACCCCCTACCCCCCCATTATATTTGTAGGTCCATTTTCAGTCCATCTTTTGGAAACAGTGAGGACACTAAAATGGACAGAGAGCAGCAACAGCAAAGGGAAAGGCAAAGATAAGAAAAAAAAGAAAAGTTACATTTTCATTTTGAAGTTTAAATCTCAGTAACTTTTCATTTCATGAACATCATTTGTCTGTGTTATCGAAAGGTTTTACTTTTGTACTGACCATTTCTGTCAATATCACTAAATTGCTTATTGAGCTTACATAATATGCGAAAAAACTAAACCTTCAGTTCATTATGAATGCTATACAAAATATTCACACTGAAAATGAAACCCTTTTTAAGAGAAGTACTTTCAATCCCACTTTTTTAAACAGCACACTGCATGTTTTTTTACGATTTGTGTAAAGATGACATCAGAAGCAAGTTGAAGTCTAAGCCTAAGTAATACAACCTCACTACAGCAAAGAGGTCTGCCTTAAAGAATTTATCTGCTGGCAATGACCTTAGGGCATACCTCACACTTTCTTTGACCAAGAAATCTGGACAAGCCATAAATACAAGTGGGACAAAGGCCAAAAACTAGGAACAATTTTTAATTTTTGCTATTACAGACTTTGAAAGCTGATAGAATAACAGGTTTTGCATTAGCATGAATTTTCTGAAGGGTATGAAGTCTGACACTCAAATGTCTGTCATTATTTTCTAACTTCAATATTTAATGATTTGCAACTGATTTGCCAGAAAAATCACAATTTTATGAAAAATGGACCAAAATATGAGGCAAAAATCTGGACATTCTACACAAATCTGTGCAGTTGAGAGGTATGTCTTAAGGTTATGAATGTAGACAAAGGTGGGATAATGGTTATTATGAATGTGAATGACTACAACCAAGCCATCCTGGAGTTACTGTCTGATTCAAGTTGTTACACTGAGGTTATAGCTGACATTTTCAACAAAAGTTTTTCAGCTATCGACAATGATCTGTTTGACATGTTCATGAAGGAAATTTTGACCATTGCATTCATTACTTTCTTCAGGTACAATACCCTAAGATGGCTAAGCTCTTTGGTATACCCAAAATGCACAAAGACAGACAAAAAACACCATTTCGGCCTAAAGTTGCTGCAAGTCTTTCTAAGACTGAACCTTTATCTATTCTTTTTTGACCATTTCCTTAACCCTATTGTCCAGGAATCTGAATTTGATCTATGTGATTCCTGGCACTTGTTGGATTTATTAAGTGTTATATTTCTGACACTAGTGATGACTTTTGTTTTGCTTCTCTTGATGTAGTGTCACTTTATACCTGTGTCAAACAAGTAAGTGGCACTGAGCTAGTGAGAGACTAAGTGTGTTCAGCACTTTTAGCATTGACAAAATCAACACTGATTCCTCATTGCTTGAGCTAGTATTAGACAACAATTTTTTTCTGTTTCTTGGGCAAGTACTACAAGCAGATATCTATGTGTGCTCATATGGATCTACTCTTTGTGAATTTAGTCATGGCCTACTGGGAGCAGAAGCTCATCAAGTCTTACCCTCTTTAGAAAAACATTTTGTTTTACTGCAGATACATTGATGATTTGTTCCTGCTTTTGAAAGGTACCTACTATGATTTTCTACTGTTTGTAGAATATCTTAACACTAGTATGGACTTCCTCAGGTTTATGAACAGTGGCTACAGTAAAAGCATCACTTATTTGGACTTTTTTTTTTGCGTTAATGCCTGTCGAATGTCCTTTACAAATAAAATTTACAGGAAGGAAACATTTGTTAATCGTTACTTGCACAGGGACAGTTTACATCGATCACATATGAAGAGGGGTATTGTAAAGGGAAAACTAATCAGGCTTGACCACTGACAATTATATTTTTCTAGATGAGACTTCCAAACTCAGGAAGTTCTTCATCGATCAAGGTTACAATCATAACTGGTTAGTTGGCATTGAAAATAAAGTTTCATTGCTTAGGGACCTCAAAGCTCAACCTATCCTGAATATTGTTACTTCAGCAGTCTCTTTGGTCAACGATGTCAAAGGTGTGACATCATCTACCAATCATGTTTGCTTTCAGCAAGCTTTTCCTATTCCTATTTCTACTGACATGCCCATTATTAGAGACATTGTCACTAACAACTGGAAAATTATATTGGGCAACACTGATCTTGCCAATGTCATTGGAGACAAACCTTTTTATATCTACAAAAAGCCATTTAATCTGAAATCCATCTTTGAATGTACAGCCCCTCCAGTTACACACTCAACACATACCAGGCACCTTTCATTGTGGCAAGTGTAAGCAATGTAGCTGCATTCCTCAGTCGTCCTCAGTGTATTTCAAACCACTGGCTGTTTACGTTTGGGCAAACAAAATATTTGACTGTAATTCTAAGTTCTTAGTTTACTTGGCATCCTGTGAATCCTATTAAAGCTTTTATATTGGCAAAACTAAAAGATGTTTGTCAAGGAGAATCTACGAGCACACCTTGGCCATATGCAAGAAAGACCAAATAATGCACTTGCTAAACATGCTCTTTTAGATAGCGTTATTAAGAAGTTCACTTTTTTGTTTTAGATGTACATACAGATGATTTTTGTGGTGACAGTAACAGTTTGTTTGAATGCCATGAATCTGCATGGCAAATTTGGCTTTGAGCCGATCATGATCCTGGTGAACACATAAATATAAAGTGTTTTTACTGATGCAAAAATTACAGTGACAGTTTTTATTTTTTACAGTTTAAATTACATGGCATTAGTTTATTTATTATTATTCACTTGCACTTTATATTTCAGTTCAAGTACTTCTTTATGTGACAAAACTCACTATTGAACTATGGGTAGTGTTTAGTCATGTGATTTTTTTTAGCTCTCTTTTTAAAGTGCTTTTTCGTTTGACTTGTATTTTCTGATGAAGTTCTTGTTTTTACTATTAAAGAATGAAAGTGCTAAAAATACAAGCTGCGTTTGGAGCCTTGCCTAGGTGGCTGGTAGAATTTTTCTCAGTTATTATATAGTACTAAACACTTTACTGACATTCAGGAACATGATGCCTGTACACTGACTTCTGTTTATCAGTCAGAAAACCAGAACTTTGTTTTCAGATGATCGGTATGGAGTTTCCACCCTGAATACATATTGAGAATCAGGATATGGATTTACTTATTTTCATTTATTAACAAGGGTTGTATGCACATGCAGATGAACCATTGTTAGGATCAGCCTGGAAATGAAAATGCAATATCCCAAACGAATATCTATCTATCTATACTATATATATATATATATATATATATATATATATATATATATATATATATATATTGGTAAGTGAGAGAGATGGTTTAACTTTTATTTATCTAGCTATCACTTCATTTAAACATAAATGGTCTAACAAATTGATTTAGTAACAGTCATCTAATTTTAATGCACTCTACATACTGCCGCCTATAATTTTGATAATAAGGAATGCATATAATTTTGGGATCAATGGTGTTGGTTTTTTTATACACTACTAAGTAATATTGTAGCTTGCTATACTGCAGTGTGTGGGATTGGGCAAGCTGGTAATAAACTTTCAGTGTTTTATTTCTTTTTTTCCACTGCACTACTAACATGGAGTTGGTATATGTAAGTTGGAGAGGAAAGTGGAGGGAGGGGTCTGAAATTTGCTAAGTTTAGATGAAAATCGATGCTAGTTAATTTTGTTTCAGTCATTTATGTTTCGATATTGCGTAACAGACACACACACACACACACACATATGTAATAGTTATTATATATATATTTATATATATATATATATATATATATATATATATATATATATACGCACACACAGCACAACAATGGGATCCTGCTCTACCAAGAAACATTTTACTTTTTCTGACTTCGTAATCCAGCAATATAAAGCTATAATCATAGGCGCCGGAACCATAGGACAAAGGGGAAGAAGAGCCCCCCACTTTTACAGCTACAAGACCATGGAATTTTCCTTTAAGCAGGACCCATGCGTGGGTCGCACTCTGATGTGAATTCAAACAACAGTGCGCGGAAAATGTTCACACCATTGCTGCCAGAGTCAACCATAGTAAGAAGTGCTTTGCAACCTGTTACTTCAACAATTACAGTTGGTGATGAACCTAAGAATAAACAGGGGAGAATGGTTGTAGTAGGTTAAGGAAAGTAATATAGGAGCCCTTCATGGTGTAATATTAGGATATCTCTTAAAGTTTTTTTTCTAACCAAGCGAAAAGCCTTTTAACTGTAGGGCTTTGACATATTTGCTTAGTGTTATTATTTTTAATTTATCATAAACATAGAAATGTAGGAGGAAGCAAAACAGGGACCAAATTGCCGGCATTGTATGTAGTGATGTAGACTAAATATAGCCCCCGTGCAGACAGTGTGTGATTACTCCTTTCCTGTACACCTATTGATAAATTAAATTTATAATTTGCAGTTGTATTTTTCACCATTAAATTAGTGAGTCCACTAAGTATTCTCTAGGTTATATGGAAAATAGTAAAGAATGTTCTGCGTTGAATCAGATTCTTCCCATATTACGCATTTTTATGACTAAGTGGCACTTGTTCGTGTCCCATCTGTTGGTATTTTTTTTAAAACAAGGATTATTAGAAAATAACATTAGAAACTGTGATATGTTAAAGAAGAGTTTATGTGCAGAACTGTTCAAAGACTGTGTTGAAATGCATATGTATATATATGGGAACACTACTAAATCTCGAACATTTGAAATCACGAATTTCAAAAGCTCGAGACCATGTAGCCAAAATCGCACATTACCGAAAGACCAGAAGTGCAAAATTCAAAATCCCGATGGCAAGGGATTTTGAGTTAGCGCTTCTGGTGTTGCGGTTCAGGTAAGTATGTGTGTGCAAGTGTGTTTGTGAGGGGCTTTAGTGTGTGTGTGTGTGTGTGTGTGTGTGTGTGTGTGTGTGTGTGTGTGTGTGTGTGTGTGTGAGGGGCTATAATGTGTGGGTGTGAGTTTGCCTTGTGTGTATGTCTGTGTGATCTCGGAGTTGGAATATTAAAGTCGGGGGGTGTGGGGGGCATATCTTTAGTGTAGGGTGGTTTGTTTGGTTATGGGGGGAGGCTGTGTATATGTTTGTGTGTGTGCTGTATGTATGTAGTACTTTCGCGATTTTGAATTTAGCACTTTTAAAATGTCGGTAATGTGTGGTTTAGGGATTTTAGTCTTGGTATTGTGGGCTTTGGGATTGTGTAGTTTCGGTATTAAGTAGTGATTCCGTATATATATATATATATATATATATATATATATATATATATATATGTGTGTGTGTGTGTGTGTATATGTATGAAATGTATATAAAAAACAAAACTTTGTATGCTCTGTGTTGAATGGTGTATTAAAAAAAGAAACGTTGATGTATGCTTTGTATTGAACTGTGTATAAAAAATATAAAAAAAGAAACTTTGATGTATGTTTAGTTTGGGTCAACATGTTTCCAGGCTAGAGTTTACACTAGCACTGCAGTTCATTTTAGAGAACACTGCACAGTTATGAAGTGAAGTTATTTTATTGTCTTTATGTGTTATGCTGTTAAGGTAACTTATTTTGATTATAGTTTAGCAGTGCATTTTTGGGAAATGCACCTCACATGGCAGCAGATGGATTATGTGTGCAAGTTACCAAGGTGGGCTTTTCACTTCATCTCCTGTAATGCTTTCCAGCATCAAGAAATGTTTGGTTTGCAGAGCAGAGGTTAGTGTTTATTTTTTGTCTGTGCATGGGAGGTCGCATTGTCATGTATCAGACAAGCTGGTTGTAACAGAATTTGCATCTGTAGCAGAATGGCGGGTAGTAGTTTAAAGATATATTACATGATGACATTCTGATAAAACCAGGAATGTGTATGAATTTCTTCTGCTTTTGAACACTTGCAAGTCATCTGTAGTATGGTCTATTTTGCAAGCTCGAAAGCCCTAATAACCGAATACAAAAACGCTGACACATATTCCGCGGACCGCGAATACACTGAATGCCCTAAACCGCGAAAATCAAAAGCTCGAATCATCATAATTGTCCCACCCCACCATCCGCTACATACTACCTACCCAAACAAACTAAACAACCACATACATACACAAACAAAACCTTACTTCTAACCCTAAACTAAGCCCTACTTCTAACCCAACACTACGTCTTCCATATACCACCATCTATGCACTTACCTTAACCTGCACCATAACCCTAAGGTCCGTAACTATTGCACATTTACCTTAACAAGCTGTACCCAAACAAAATAAATAATCCACACACATACACATAACAAAACCCTACATCTGACCCTACACTAAATCTCACATATATTACCATCTAGGAAACAGGTTGTCACTGCTCTCAAAGGCAAAAAAAATACAGCCTCCATGTGATCCAATAACATCCCAGGCTGCATCCTACATAAAATCAGGCAGGAACTTGCAGCACCATTAGGCACCCTGTTCAACCAAAGCCTGAGTACTGAATTCATCTCAGCTGAGTGGAGGACAGCCACTGTCATCCCTTTACACAACAACATGAGTAACCACTGCAGCATCCCTATAGTATCATCCTCCCTGGTAAGATCCAACCACAAAGCTGTCACTTTCAAAGACACCATCTCACCCAAACCCCCTCTAGCTAGGATCAGATCTGAGAAATTATAGACCCATCAGCCTAACTAGCCTGATCTGCAAGGCCATAGAACAGATTATCATGGACCTCATTAACAAGGACATTGGCAACCTCCAAAGACTTGATCCCACACAGTTTGGCTTTATCAAGGGGAGGTCATGTCTGTTAAATTTGGTCGACTTCTTTGAGACAGTCACAAAAGCCATGGATGAGGGGAAGAAGGTGCACACTGCCTACCTTGACCTGGCCAAAGCCTTTGACACTATTCCCCACTTGGGCATAATAGATAAACTCTCTCAACTAGGCATCAATCCATATGTTACCAGATGGGTAGCAAACTGGCTCACTGATAAAACCCATGTAGTCAAAATAGGGGAAGCCACCTCAAGCAGTAGACCTGTAACAAGCGACATACCCCAGGGTTTGGACTTGGGGCCTCTTTTATTTCGGATATACTTTTCTGAGGTGCAGGCCAAAACCAGTGGGCTATGGCTGACCAAGTTTGCAGATGACTGCAAGCTGGGTGCTGTCATCAATTCCCCTAGTGATGTGGACATCCTCCAAGAGGGTCTCACTCAGACAAATGACTGCTGCCAGAAACATGGCCTCAAGCTAAATACCAAAAAATGCATCATTATCCCCTTTTGGGGAGACTGATGTCCCCACAAATTATCACATTAATAACAATGTCCTAAGCATGCAATCAGTCGTGAGGGATATGGGCACCCAGGTTGATAGCAACCTGACTTTTGACTACCATGTTGCTTCCCTTGTACAGAAAGCTTTCTACATGGCCCACCTCATAAGTAAGGGTATCTCATCTAGGGACAAAGAGGTCATAACATCCCTGTATTCTTCCCTTATAAGGCCCATTATTGAGTACAATTCTCCTTTTGGCATGTACATTGCAAAGCGCATTCAGCAGCTGGAGAGACCACAGAGGTTCCTCACCAGGAGAATCCAGGGCCTCAAACATCTACCATACACAGATAGGCTAAAAGCCCTATCTCTCTGCTCAGTTTCATACAGACTCCTCAGAGGTGACCTCTGTCTGGCATACAAGGTGATCATGGACCCCTCTTCGATGGGACTGCTGCATATCCGTAAGTCAAGCTCCACTTGAGTAACCCATACGCTCTGCCTCAGCCTGGTTTGTGACATCAACAAGACTTGTTGGTGAGACAGATTTGTGTCCCAGGCACTCCCCCATCTATGTAATAGACTCCCCCTCCACATCAAGCAAAATACCTCTTTACCCCTTTTTAAGCACAACCTGGATAACTGGATGGGAAACATCAAATATGCCCTGGGATTCTACCCATACCCCTGCTGGACAGGGGCATCAGGTGCTGATATGTGTAAACATGGGCTTAACTCTTGGCTGGGCTTATAAGGGCCTCAGAGCCAATAGCTTAGTAACCCCTATGATCCTATGATCCTATGCATTCATGATAACTCTATATGTTTTTTTCTAGCTGTCTAGTACTTTCCTTTTGTTACATTATTGCTTATTTTTATAAAAAATGCATTTTCTGCATTCAGCAATTCTAGCTTCATTACCCTATTTGATATACTGTAAAAAAGTTAATTTTTAGTAAGAACTACCTTTCACTCAGACAACAGAAGTTGTATAATGAATTTATATTCTTTGAAATATGAGGTCATTTATATTTAATTTGGAATATGAGGTCATTTTATATTAACATGCTCTTTTAAGCTTGTCTCATAATATCTAGAAACAAGAATTCTGTCTGACATGCAAAATATTAATTTATTGTATATTAATTACAAAAGACATGCTTCTTTATAGTTTAGACAATGAAAAAATCCCTAATGGACAAAGAAGCCCATTTCAAATTATTTCTGATAATTATCTAAAATAGAATGTCAGTTATTGGGGAATAATTGCTTGTTGCTGTTATAGTCTATGTGGATTTAATGTTACTTTTGATTTAATTACATGTACATTGTTGATTTTTGCTTCTGACATATGCAATTTGATGTATATGTTTTGTATGAAAACAACAGTGCATGCATTAAAGATACAGTAACACATTTTTGACAGCTTACACATTTAGTAAGCTGACATTTTTTGCTGTTGAATTCAAAATACATGAAGTTGAATGAATACATGAGGATAAGGTGCATTTATTACTTGCTGGTAGTTCAAGTCAGGAAAGTAAGATAAAGGCACAGAAAGAAGACACGGAATAGTGGAAGCAACATTAATCCTTACCGACTAGGAAAAAAAACATACATTTGCTTGTTATTCTAGGGACTTGCTTGCCATCTGTCTCTTAGCATACCAAGGAAGATTCTGTTTTTTTTTTCTGTTCAGCTTCAAATGAAAGATCTTTCCTCTCTTCTTTGGCCTAATGTGACTAATGTGGGATTAATTTATCATGAAATAATAAATACATACAAGGATTGCATAACTCTACTCTCAAAGGCACTGCACTTGACTGATCTAAAATGATCTGCAATATAGGGTGACATGGAAGGATTTTAAAATGTTCAGCACATCAGCTACTAAAGCAGTTGTCTTGCCCACAACAAGATGAAATAATATTTCCTATAGTCTACCTAGTGAGCTGTAATTCTCCATCATAGCTGCTTCTTGAAATTCTCTGAATTAGACCGACAACAGGTTAGCAGACATCCTTTAATTGAACACCAGACCTGGAATGCATTCTTTAAGTATGTTTGGTAATGTGTCTTCAACAAGACTTTTGCTTGTAGGTGCTGGTTGCTGGAAAGAAGCCTGTGAATATGCTTAAGGCTAACTTAGTTCATGTACTACCACTGTGTCTTCTGCCCCAGTGACTTACTATATCTTTCATATGTACCCCTGTGATCCATAGAACTACTGTATGTTGTCTGGAACTTTATGCTCTTGATAAGGCCAGCTTTGGCAAACTAATTGAAGAACGCTCCAACTGATAAAAATGAAGAAAAATGAGCCATATTGCTGAAATCCACAAACAAAATCCTTTACTGTAAAGACACAGTAAAAAAAACAAGTACATGTAAGTGCTTTCGTAAGGCACAATGACCAAACTTCATCAGACAAAATTACCTTCCAAATGCCCACCTTTTATATTACAAAGCACAACCATAATTGTTAAATTGCCCCCAGTTCACTAATTAAATCACAATTTAAATTTTAAATAGACAATAATTAGTAGCAACCACCCCATGCATGTTAAATGAGGTATTATTAAAGGACAGTTGGTGAGAGCAGCCCGGATGGTGTCCAAACATTCAGACTACCTAGAGGAATGTGATTACTTGTGCCAAATGTTTATGGACAGGGCCTATCCGAGGTATTTGATTAATAATATTAAGAAGGAGGTGATTGATAAACATATAAGGGGATTTTATAAACCCATTTTGAATGGTTTTGATGGAAGTCCTTTGGGGATGGTTGAAGCAGGACTTGGACCCAGGACAGATGGGAACCTAAATGGTGACGATAGGATCCCTATGCAAAGGTTTGGTGGTATACCTAGGGGGTCTAGGGTAGGTGATGAACCCTCATGCCCATTTGTGTCTACTTTTTCAAATGATAGTTATGTTATGCAGGAGATTGTGAATAAGAACTGGCTTATTTTAAAAAGTGATCCAGTTATGGGAGCCTTGTTTGGTGAACACCCTGAATTTGTGTTTAGGAGATGTAGAAATATTAAAAACATTTTGGAACAGGATAAGGATATAAATATACAAGGTAAAATGAATTATTGTGGAATGTGTAACCAGCGTAAACACATTTTGGTTACATCTAAGATTAAGGTAAGTGATAGGGAGATTGTTATTAAGTGTACATTTAGTTGTTACACTCAGGTTGTAGTATATGCTGCTTTGTGTTCCCAATGTTCGAGTTTTTATGTTGGGAAAACCCAACGGAAGTTAGCTCAGCAGATATATGACCATCTCTATGATATCCATCGGTTTGACGACAATAATGCCTTATACAGACATATTAACACATTTCCTGACTATGGCTTTAGGTTTGTGGTCTTGCAGCAGGTGAAATGGGGGGACAGAGGTGGTCCTTGGCAGTTGTTCTTGGAAGGAAAACAAACCTGGTGGCAGATTTGTTTTAATGCCCATGTTCCCCCAGGTCTGAATGATGCTATTTCTATCAGTAGTAAATTGAAGCTTAGGGTGTTAGATAGATTAAAAAAAAAAAATAAAAAAAAAAAATATATATATATATATATATATATATATTAGTTTTTGTTTATTTTGAATAGTTGTTCAGTATTTTTTAGCAGGATATATATATATATATATATATATATATATATATATATATATATATATATATTTGTCGATTTTAGCAATGTGGCTCATTTTTTAACTAACTGAAGAGGAGATCCCAGACCAACAGCAATCCATAATATCCTCATGATATATCAGATAAAGAATCAGAGAACTTTACCAAGAGAAAGGGCACTGGGATTCATCACCTGCAGGAGGCCTGGGGATTGTGTTTGCTGCAAGTGCCTGTTAACAAAAAGCGCTACATAGCCTTGAGGGGCTCAGCTAAAAAAATCTATATGAAGTTGCCGTGTTCTTTATGCCCTACATGAAAAGCAGGATGGGGATGAATGTGATGTCAAAGTCACAGATAGGAACAGAATTAATTCAAATGAACTACACCCTGGCCACTGAAACTGAATCTTGGGATCTGGAGTACCATTTTATTTGTTAAAGAAGGAGACAGAGCTTGTATGGGAAGTTGAAAAGTAGAAGTAGATTTAGGTAGATTTAATTGGTTTTAACTCTATACAGCACTGGTTCTGAAACCACATTTCTTGACTTGGCATTGTCTCTCTACTGCTTGTCAGCTGACCATCAGGTGTTACTTTGTCTGAGAATAATGATACTCACAAGCTTCGGCTGGTTACTATAGTTTGGGACTTTTTGTCAGTAAATGAAAGGGTTTCCTCATTGCTGCTTTGTCTTGCAGAAATAAATATATATATATATATATATATATATATATATATATATATATATATATATATTTTTTTTTTTTTTTGCATAAGCACCCAAAAGAGCTACTCAAAATATATTGACATAACATTTTCTGAACCAGATAAACTATGCAATAAGGAATGAGTATGAAAAAACACAGTTTTATTTAAATCTTTATTCAAGTCCAAAGCCAGGCGCATTAATCATAAGTCACATAAACTCCATAGTTGTTGAGCAAAATGCTTTTGTCCAAAAATCGTTAAAAAGGACCTCATCAGAACTGGAGTCTAGTGCTTAACAAGTGATTAAATAATTGAACTAACAAAGTCATGTAATCTTACAATAAGCATATATATTTTTTTAAAAATACACAATCTTAAATTAAAAATAAAATATTCAAAATGTTTAACACAATTTAAAATCAAATAATTAAAGATCTTGGGGCTGAACAGCAAAAAAGTGTCAAAAGATATTGTAAATTATATTTGAAGATATAAAATATAATACAAGTTAAAACTATGTAATAAAAGGTAAACAGCAAAAAATTAAATTTATTATATTGTGTCAATGAAGTTAATCTATACTTGTTCCTGGTTTTAGACTTGTTTTCTGAATAAAGATTGTTTTGGTCATGAGCATCTCTACGTGGTGGTTTGAAACTTTGTGGTTTTCAGCTAACTAGTGTATTAACCACAGATTTATAATTACTAGGCATGCATTCCTGGAAATCTTTAAGGATCCTGGTCCAGATTCCCAATTGCTCCAAAGCACTGTCTGGCTAAGTGACTTGTTCAATATCACACAGTAGGTAATGAAGGTGGAAAGATTCAAACCCTGCACTTTTGCCACAGGAAGTAGCGCATTAACAGGTCAGAACTTTAGTACTCTGTTATAACTTCCAAACCTTTTTACAGTTGTCTTTAAATAAATGCAGAAATCCATTACAGTCCAGTCTTGGAGAGAAGACTGTATCACAGTAATATGAGGCAATGACCACATAATGAATGCTGAAGATCAGACAGTTCTGAAATACTACTGCATAAAGAATGCTGTTCTTTTTTTTTGGGGGGGGGCGGGGGTTCTGACTTGCTTGTAAGACATCTACATCTCATTTTTGACCTCCGTATATCTTCCTTGTTATCAAAAATAACTATCCTCTCTGGCATTACTCAGTACAGGTTTGACTTACCTGAATGGCTGATAATGCCATATTTTTAACATACCCCTCTATAATCAGATTATGGTCAAATGAGACCATATTAAGGGTAATTTCCCATGCCCCTGCCAGCCATACCAATATACATTACATGGCTGTCTCTCCCCAATTACACTAAAACATTGTACAAACCTATCGGTGTGTATACTATTTTCTTCTTCAATACACTTATCAAAGAGATGCAGATTTCATTTAAAACCTTTAGTAAAAACACTGACAGACATTTTCTAAACATAACACTCTCACATTGAAAACAAACTTAGCAGAGGAAAGAGTAGATGTCTTTTCCCTATATATATATATATATATATATATATATACATTAAATTAGCATCTATGTCAGGGGTGCAGGAATTCAGAAGACACATCTAACTCATTTACTAATAGCCTGGTACAGCCAACTGGACCCAGGTGTCCCTTTTCAGGAGTATTCCAGGAGTACTGTTCAGTGAAATAACTTGGTCAGAGTCAAACAGAAGACAAATGAAGACCAAGGAAACAAACTCGTGTACTACTGGAAGAAGCTCTTAAATAGCTCATAGCCCTCCTTATCTCCATTAAGTGCTAGACAAATTGTTGTAAAACAAACACAATGCATTTCACATCTGTGTGCTTGCAAAAATTAAGCTAAATTAAAAATGTATTCACACTTAAAATATTGACATTCACATTCTGACATCCATATTAAAAATCCATATTAAAATATTAATATGTAAAATAGCCTAGCTGAACTAGTCCTTCCCTCCTTCCACCACCAGCATACTTTGACTATGTTCAGAGAGAAGGAATTAGTAAAATCTGTTTTTTAGACAAACATCAAATATAGTTTTGCCTAGGCTATATTATCTATACATTTCTTTTTCAAAGACTGTACTTAGTGTATTTAATTTCATCTGTATTAAATGCAACTGGTGAATAATTTATCAACTGGCAATGTACTTTTTGAATTGTTATATCTGTCCAGATATTTGTAGCATGTATGTATAGCTTTATGAGCTGAAGCTGAACTTTTACTTATTTAGTATGACATTCTTAGGTACTTGACTTTGTAATAATTTTATTTAACTATAACCATATTATGTCAATGTAAAGCTTTTCTGCCTGGGCCTCCACAAACAATGGGATAGTATCTTTGTCACACTTTCCCAGTAAACAAATGTCAAATAAATAACAAAATATTTAAATTTAAAGTAATAGACTTCATATTTTCCAGTTTATTCACAGTTAAATAATAAACACTCATAGCAAGGGCCATATGATGATGTTCCTGATTACTGCAATCACTTTTCTTCCTTTACAGAATACCTGCTTTGGTTCATAAGTGGTTACAAGGGTCACAGCCTAGGAGACCACTGAGGAGCTTAGTCCAAATTTCCATTTTCCCCAAAGCACTGTCTGGTTAAGTGATTTGCTTAATGTCATACAGTAAGCAAATGATGGCAGATGGAATCAAACCCTATACCACAGTATAGGGCTATGGAAATAGTAACCGCAACCCACTGAAGCAAATACACAATAAAGTAAAATGAAAGAGAAAGGGTTCAAAACTCCCACCCTTGACACAGGAAACAACAGCCATAGCCCGCTAGTCTAATTTGTACGTTACGTTTAGAATGTTGACATGCAGGAACCAAATATTTATACAGACTCAAGCACAGATGTTGCCATCATTTACAACTTTCTCTAAGTCAAAGTGAAAAGGTTCAAAATCCATACCTCTGACTACATGAAGCAGTGCACTGATATTGCACAAAACTCTTATGACTGGCATTATTGACTGACAGCTGAATGACTTTTAACCCTAACTGATTTATCAGAAAATTAAGAAGTTTGTGAATGTCTAGCAGTCACTGCAGAAGATTAAGGCTTCAAATTCTTAATGAACTCATTCCTGTAGTCAGGGGTGCAGAATTTGATTATTTATACTTCCATTTATCTGCTTTATGACTCTAAGCAAGTCACTTAAAAAACAATGTGCTCTTCAAACTAAAAAACAAATAACTCAGGAATTTCACAAACATACATGCATACCAAACAAATATGTTGGGTCCATGAACCATGATCTTTATACTTACACAATGGAATGGATTATGATGGTGTGTGCTTTCATTACTCCAGCACTGCAAACATCTCTCACAGTGTTGGTGGTAATTCCTGAACTGTGCTGTGGGTGGTGGAACCTGCCCTTGCTATTTCCTGGAAATTCTTTTCAGATCATTGTGTAGGTACAGTGGAATGAATGTTTGTTGTCTAGGGCCTCCTGAAGCTGTTGCCTTTAATATAATCTGCCATTCCTACAGCATTAAAAAAGAAATGCAAATTACCCATAGAAAAGCTCAGATGTAAATAAATAAACTGTATTAGTTATGGAAATGAGACTACCCACAAAATTCTGAGTGCCAAAGGGGAAAATAAGAAATTTCTTTGCATGCCACACTCCTCAAGTGAGTACTGAAAACCAATTCCATTATCATCCTCCAGGTGTGTATACATGTCCATCAATCTCTTGAGTAGACTGCATTTCACCCTTTATGTTTACAAGGCTTTCTCCATTTCTTTATTCAAGCTGTCAGCAGCCCTTTGCAACACTTGCAGACCCTGCTGTTTGTTTGTGCTGCTTCCTCCAATTCTTCCTCCGTTGAGATGTTCATCAGTTCCTACCTTGTCTCCATCTCGAAGGAATTACATTTGTTTTGCAGAGGTGCATCCATGATCATCATCTGACTTGCTGCCAAATTTCTTAATCTGTTCCTTTTCAACTCAGTCTGTGCTTCTTAATTTTAACTCATCATGGGGTGTTGCAAAAGACATGAAGAAGCAAAATTCAGAAAGGTCACAGATTTCCTAGTCTCTGAAACTTACTTGGGTCTTTTGAGAAAACTGATTTGGGGGGGTTAGAAGATGCTTGCTTCTATGGCAAGTTTTGCTTGGGACATACTCCACATATGGATCAGAAAGCTACAAGGTGTCTTCAGGAGACATGAAAGACATATTCAAGCTCTAAAACTTTCTGAGTAGTTCAGACATGTATCCAAATGTTCTGCTTAAATTGTTCGTCACTCACAAGCATCTCACTGTAGCAAAGGTGGCTCTATTGTGGGGGGTCCAAAAGGTACAATCCTGCTATTAGAACTTGGTTGTCATATAGTTGGATGAGGTGCTCCTATTTAACTATTAGTAAAGAGTTCAGCTTACTGGTATAGTTAAGCACATTAAAAATAATTTGCATGAGGGTGCACTTTGTTTTCACAGACAGAGTGACAAGCTATTTCTTTGGCTTACTAGAAATGGCCCTCTAAAACAAACATCTCCTTATACTTTGTGCTCTGGGGCCCCAAATAAGTGGAGATTGTTTTTGATATTGTCTAGTAATCCTCTGATTTATTCTGAAGTGTAAGTATCTCTTTTTCATGGCCTGGCCACAAGACATCCATTCTTGTACGTGGGTGGCCTGTATATTCAGTATCAGTACAAGAAACCTGATCTGTGCCCAATGCATTTCCAAAGCCTGTTGGAAGTGTTATCATTCCTTATAATGCTTGTTTCATCTATTGCATTTGCCAGAAGGAATGCCAGGTTATCAATCTTGTCTGACATATCTTGCACTTCTTATGGGCCTGGCTGTCCACCCACTTTAAGTGTGTCATGCAGCCTGTGACACATTCAGCTTTAATCAGAAATATAGTCTTATTTGCAGCTTCTAGATATGTTATAATAAGTGCTTATAACTATTGTGACAATCTATAATATATTAGCAGCAGATTAACTAAATTAGATAGATTTATAGACAGAAAAATATTTATATGGTTGGAACTCTGTAGTGGTACTCCTTAGACCCACCAATGATGGCTTCACCTTTTACTCTTATTTACTATTCACTAGAATGCTGAACAAATGTGATTTTATTCTAAGCACCTTCCATCACACATCCATCATTTTCAGTAAGTGATTGTCCTGGTAAGGGTCACAGTGTTATGGAACTGAGAGAGGATGACCACACTTCCTTATAACTAGCAAAAGTACCCAGCTCATCCTCTGAAACTTCCAGGGGGTCCCTGAGATGCTCCTCAAAATGAATAGCCTTCATACCTTGACTGCTCCTTGATAACCTATCCAGAAAAATCACAAACAAGATGGAAAACAAGTCACACCCTTTCAAGATTCATATGCCCACCTTCAATCTATTTGGCTTATCACTGAGAATGTGACCCCACACTTGCTCATTAAGTATTGGGACCTCATGCCATGTAGCAGAGTTTCTATAAATGTGTCAGTGTATCAGATCCCATAAGGCTTTCCAGGGTACAGTATTATATGCTTTCCTCAGGTTCACAAAACACATGCCGATAGTATTAGCAAAATCGAATAACTATTCAAGCATATGTGCAAGGAAGCAGAGCTAACCTATTATTTCATGGTCAGAATCAGTCTAAATGGAATATTGAATGAAAACTCTTTTGTAGCACTCTGTCAAAGACTTCCCAAGGGAAATGGAAACCATTGGTACTCTTTGTCAGTAAAACATATTTCCCTGTCTTCATTGTTAATAGGTTCATAGGTTGCTACTAGGCTATCGGCTCTAAGGCCTATGCAAGCCTAGCCATAACAATTCCCTGAATATTCTTCTCACAATATTTACTTCTCTGGGCCCCTGTCTAACAGGCTGACTGACATGATCCCCAGGGTGAATTTCCTATCTCCCATCCAATCATCAAGGGTCCTTTTGAAGAGGGCCAATGAGGTGCTCTGCTTGACATGTATGGGCAGTCTATTCCAGAGTATGGAGAGTCTCTGGGTCAGGAACCTATCCCTCCAGCATGTTTTGTTCATTGTGATGATAAGGTTTAGATCCCTGGAGTGTGTGGCTCTAAGGGATTGGGATTTCTTTAAGTGGAGCATGTCCAACAGCTCAGGGTTTGACATGGCCTTGTATGTTAAGCAGAGATCACCTCTGAGTAAACGATATGCCACAGTGTATAGCGGGAGTTTTTTTAGATGGTCAGCATATGGCATCTGCTTTTGGCCTGTGATTCTTTTAGTGAGGTATTTCTGTGGCCTTTCTGGCTGTTGCAGATGTCTTGTGAGGTACATACCAAACGGGGCATTATACTCTATAATAGGTCTAATGAGGGATGAGTAAAGTGGGACAATGACCTCCATTTTTCTGGATGAAAAGCCCTTAGTGATGAGGTGTGCCACATAGAAGGATTTCCTGACTGTTGTCGCAATGTGGTTGTCAAAAGTGAGACATCTGTCCACCTGTATTCCTAAGTCTCTCATCCCACTTTTGATGTTTAGTGTCCTGCCACCTATGTGGTAATTTATGGGTACATGTTTTTTTCCAAAGGGGATAACTATACATTTCTTGGCATTAAGCTTGAGCCCATGGCTCTGGCACCAGGCATCTGTTTCTGTAAGGCCCTTTTGTAGAATATCCCCATCATTTGGGGATTCAATAATGGCTCCCAGTTTGCAGTCATCTGCAAACTTTGTTAGCCAGAGTCCCTTAGTGTTGGTCTGTACTTCAGAGAAGTAGATGCCAAACAAGAGTGGTACCAGGACTGAACCCTGAGGTACTCCACTTGTCACTTGTCTGGAGCTGGATTTGGAGTCGGCTACTTTTACAGTCCGGGTTCTGTCAGTAAGCCAGCTGGCAACCAATTGAGTGATGTAGGGGTTTATGCCCAGCTTAGTAAGTTTATCTATGATTCCAGAGTGAGGGCTGGTGTTGAAGGCCATGGCGAGGTCCAGATAGGCTGTGTGGACCACCTTACCCTTGTCCACAGCTCTGGAGGCTGATTCGAAGAAGTCAGTCAGATTCAGGAGACAAGATCGGCCCTTCGCAAACCCAAACTGGGTGGGGTCCAGTGTTTGAAGGTTGCCAATGTCTTTGTTTATAAGTTCCATGATAATGCATTCCATGCCCTTGCAGATCAGGCTTACCAGACTGATGGGACGGTAGTTCCCGGGATCCAAGGCGGATCCTCCCTTGTGGAGCGGGATAACTGTAGCTGTGCACCACTCAGTGGACACAAAGCCTGAGGTGAGGCTACGATTAAACATGACACTTAGGTAAGGTGCCAGTTCATTTTGTAGTTCATGTAGTACACAGCCTGAGATGTCATCTGGTCCCATGGGTGCTGTATTCTTAGCTTTGGATAGTGCGGTTTCTACCTGTGTGGCCTTGATTATTGGAATTTGGCAATCTTTTGGTATTGAGATGGGCCCTTTAGGGGGTGAGAGGTGGGTAAAGTTGGCACTAAATCGATCTGCCAGGATATTGGCAATATCCTTGGGAACAGTATATTTAATGCCATTCTGTTGTAGCTCAGAGCAGATCTGAGCATTGCCATTTAGATTCTTGACATAACTATAGAATGCCTTGTGGTGTTCTTTGGAATCTTTGGCAATTTTATTTTTGTAACTATCTTTTGAGGATTTTATGAGAGATTTCAGCTTCTTACTGTGGCTGGTGAGGGAGTTTTTTGCATCCTGGGATTTTCCTCTTTTCTGCAACAGTTTCTTCCTTCTGTTGTATAGTTTGTTTATAGCAGGGGACCACCAGATTGGCTTCCTTTTTTTGGAGAAGAGCATCTTGGTTCTATTTGGGATGGCACGATTCATGCATGAGTGGATGTGCTCGTACAGTGCCTTAGTGTAGGATTCTGCAGTCAAACTTCCAGATCCCATCTGCATGGGTGTTGTGAAGTTTGTCACTTCTGACTTCAGTAGCATGAAGTTGGTTTTGGAGAAGTTTTTTAAGGAGGTTTCCTTACTGGGGGGTGAGAGTAGGATGTGGATGTCAAGGGTGATTTGCTTATGGTCAGACTTGACCAATGAGGGGGTGACCACTGGTGTGGAGCATCTATCTCCCATGTTGGTAATGACCAGGTCTAGAATATTTGAGCCCCTGGTGGGACAATGGATTAGTTGATCCAGGGCATTGGAATTTATGAATTCCAAGAACCGCTGGGAAAAGGAGTTGGTACCCAAGTAGTTTTCCCAATTAATGGCAGGGTAGTTGAAATCACCCAGTATTAGGGTGTTTGGTTGTATCTTAATATTTTCTAGTATGTTTAGAAAGGTGTAGTGAGAATCTTGGGGCATGGTGTGGGATCTGTAGCACGTTACAGTTTGGATTGCAGTCTTACCTAGTGTTAGTTGCACCTGGAGAATTTCAGATGCATTGTGTTGGGCAACTAGCCTGGAGGTGTGAATATCCTTGGTGAATATGGACACTCCTCCACCTTTAGTGTTTTGGTCTTGGTTTTGTGGCTGAAAAGCGTGGTAAAAATTGTAGCCTGGTATTGCAGGGGTGCTCTCTGGAGCCTTGAACCAGGTCTCAGTTACTGCACAGATATCGATGTTCTCCATTTTTAGGAGTGCCTCGAGAGAGTGCATTTTGAGGTTTAGACCTAGCATTAAGTAGCATTACCTTCAGATTTTGCATGCTTGTTTCTGTTATGGTGGTGGTTTTATCCTTTGAACCTTCCCTAAAAAAGGCACTATAGGGGTGGCAAGAGCTTTAGCCAGTAACCTGAATCCCAGGGGTGACAGGTGCAGACCATCTCTGGCAAAGCATTGTGGTTTGTTGATCATCTCTTCCCAGGTAGACAGATACTGGATCCCCTTTGAATGACACCAGAAGCTTAGCCAATTGTTGAAGTCAATCATTTTGTCCTTATACTGTTCTATCATTCTGGGCGAAGGCAGGATGCTACTCAGGGCTAGGGTCATTCCTGCCTGAGACACATGATCCAAGAGCTCTTCCATGTCTCTTTTTATGTAGTCCAGCAAGGTACGTCTGAAGTCATTCACTCCAGAATGGACAATGACAGAGTCATATTTGTACCTGTTCTGGAGTGACTTGAGTGCATGCATTATGTGGCGGATCCTGGTACCTGTCAGGCAGCTGACTGTAATTCTCTCCTTGTTCAGTCTGGTGAGTGGGACATCAGTGTGCCTGACTATAGAGACACCTATGACTAAAGTGTTGGGTACATTGTCTTGCCTTAGGGGCTGTTGTTGGGTGGCACACTGGTCTTGTGAGCTATGTGTCACTTTGGTTGTGAATGGTGTTTGTTTGCGTTTCGGCTTCGGAGGTCCTTGTTGCTTGGGCAGGTTAATGTTAAGGGCCTCCACATATGTGGGTTTAGTGTTGCTATGTGTGGGTGTTGATGGTGTGGGTTTTGAAGGGCTATGAGTTGCTTGAGGTGTAATGCAGGTGTTAACCTTCTCCTCTTGACTGTCTAGAACAATCTTGGCCGGAGAGAGCTTTGCTTCCAGTTTGGCTATGTAAGTGCATCTCTCGCAGGTTGTAGTGTTGGGTGGTAGGAGGAGATGATTGTCTGTGTACATGAGGCAATTGCCGCAGTGCCCCAGTATGCCCAGATTCACCAGGTGGACAGGAGAAATCACTGGAAGCTGACCCTTGGACATGCCTGTTTAGGTGCTTTTTTGTAAAATTTAAGAGCTGTTTTCCCTTACCTTTGCAAGGTACTTTAGAATTATAGGCTGTTTAGTGCCTATGATTAATTTTTCCTTATATACAAGGAGAGCTGAGTGTTTGTATCAGTTTCAGGCTTCCTAGTTCTTTCCAGCAGGTTCTAGAGCAAGTGCTAGTCACAGGGGTTCAGATTTTAGTGCTACTACTGAGAAACCAGCTAGTTTTAAGGGAAAATTTGAAGAGCAGACTTTCTCGCACTTGTTGTGATACTGAATATATCTGTTAACAATGTCCAGTTATGTCCAATACCATCAGAAATGTGGCCAGCTGACATCTACTCTACAGCCTTTATATGGCAGAAATGTTTAATTATGATTGATACATTATCGACAAAAAATAATCTAGTCTCACCAGTTGTTTTTGGCATTGCATCCTCCAACCAGAGATCATCCATCAGATTCTGTAGTTCCTCAAAGTGTTTTTTTTTCCACATCTCTTGGTGAAAAGAGTTTTGGCAATTGTCTACCTCCTCTACTGAGTCACTGGATGATTTGCTGTACCTCTATGAGGTGGTCAGAAACTCACACTCTCTCTCAACTCACCAAACTCTTCCCAGATTCAGGATTTTCTTTCAGCTACTGCTGAAGTTGGCGGTTTTGTGTATTACTTATAGCTGTCAATCAGATATACAGAACCACTATACATGGCGGCTTATTTCACCAGCTGTTCTAGTGTTGCTGCCTTAAAAGCACTGGTCAGCTGCCAATTGCTTTTCTTGCTGCTGCCTCAATAATGAGATCTTGCAAAATGCCACAATTCTAAATCCTCAGATCTGACAGGTATATAGGAGATGATTATCTGGTGCTGGGAGCTGAACTTGTCCTGTAGATACGGTCCAGATAGGCATTCCTGCAACATCATTACTGCACATGTGAGTTTCCTGAGTCTTTTCAACTACTTCTCTAGATGTTAGCTGAGACAGCCCAATACCTCTCATGTCTCAGGTATCCAGACTATATGGCTTCAAGTTTGACAACATGACTACAAAGCCAGTAATCTATATTTAACTCCAGACCATCTGTGGACCAGAACTTCAGCATTTTCCTGTCCCACATGAAAACTCAACAAACCATGAATTGCTTTTAATCATAGGAGTGTACCTTCTGCCTGAATTAAAGTATAAATGCTATGCAGCCATCACCTAAGTTTTCCATTCCCCATTGTAGCTTATACAAGATTTAAGACAAATCCTGGAAAGTGACATTGGAAGTGCATTTAAAATGCATAGCTGTCTGCAGTAATACTGCTACAGCCTGAGGGTGTACTGTCTGATGTCTGATGAACTTAATTTTAAATTGAAATTTAATGTCTGATAAATATGTTTGCTACTGCCTTTCCTATTTATTGCAATAACTTGACATAACTTTCTGTACTAGATTTGCATTATTCCTTGAAACTGTAAATTATGTTGTTTAGACTACAGTCTTGATTTGCTTTCCTGAGTTATCATTTGTGTTATGTAACTATGATAATTTCATATATGTGGACTATCTTGTGCTGCATATTGAGATATAGGAAGGGTGGTGCTTGGGTGGGGGGTGGGGGGTATTCCAACTCCAGGAACCAAGCTGGTGATGGATTTAGACAGTTGAAAAAGTACTGACTTAGGTGTTGGTAACCTTTCAGCTGGTGTTTGCACAGAATTAAGTGAGATGGTGTAGTTACAAATTTCAAACATTTCGGAGCCATGTTCCACTTTTTACCCCATTCAATGATTATGTAGTGAGATCACTAGTCCATCTGCAGTTACAGTTCTTAGTTCTTGTTGTAGAGTCAGACTATCAGGAAGTCAAATTCTCTGTGACTGAGTGAATTGTTTTATTTTAATAATAAAGAATTACACAGGGCAGCACAGTGGAGCAGCGAATAGTTTTGTCACCTCACAGCAAGAGATTCCCCAGTTTGATTCTCAGCTGGGGTGTCTTCTGTGCAGAGTCTGTATTTCCTCTTTGTGTCTGTATAGGTTTCTTATGAGGGCTCCAGTTTCCACCTTCATTCCAAAGACATGCAGTAGGTGGACTGGATACTCTAAACTGGCCATAGGTGTGAGTCTGCATGTGAGTGTGTGGTATGGAAGAACAGGTGCAATATTGTTAGCCACCAGCAGTGTGGGCCTTGGCTCTAGATGATTGTCACTGTTGAAGTGACACCGTGAACCATGTACAAAAGTGGAAAAATGGGTGATGGATGCATGGATGGATTGAGTTAAGAATTTTTGAATGGTGCAGTGAATTATGTTTTGTCTGCACTGCAAATGGCGTACAATCTAAGCCACTAAATATAGTGTTAGGGTTAGGGTACAGTGCACTTTCATTCTCATCAGTTATACTGAAAGCGTGGATAATTTTGATAATAACTGTGTTGGAAATGCTGTGCCCCCATGAGGCAGCACACAGTGCCTCATCATTACAGCAACTAAATACTAATTTGATATATTGTAGCATATTTAAAGCAAAAATGAGCAACCATAAACTACAGGAAAGTGTATATGTGCATGTGAGTTTTATTTCTTTATGTTCTTTGTACCCACTTGGTATTAAAAACTGTGATTGCACAAAGTATAGAACTATTGGTATTCCAGCACCTGGACATCCTGCAGTGGTTAGTATTACTTTTGTCATCTAACTTGGAGATCTACACACGGCAAACTAATCAACATTATTTGTGCTGTTTTCTGTTTTTGTTGTTTCTAAATTTAACACTGTTTTATAGATTTACTTTGAAGGGGTTCAAAAATGACAATGACAAGTACTGTTGATAGACAGACATAAAGAGCTGGTAAATATGCCATCAAATAGTCATTTTCATTGCATGGTAAATGAGGTATCGCCGAGTACAGGTTAGCCAATGAAACTGAAATTAGTGTATAAACATGCATTTGTAGATACAGATAATTACTGTGTGAATCATAAGCCAGCTCCATAGTGTACAGGGATAAAGCCTCAACTACAACCAAGATTACCCTGGCTTAAGTATGAGCAGGTAAGAAAGTATGAGGGTTAGTAGCTGATGCTGGCTCACCAATACCGGGGGGGGGGGGTGTTTTCTCCACTGCATAGACACAGCCTTTAAAAGGGTAGGTAAATGGCTTACAGCACTGTGCATTAGGGATACAGGACTGGCTCTATGACCATGCTTGTGGTAACCTTCATGAGCTGCAATTGTAGGACCATGATCACATGAGGGAAGGCATACTTGGAACTTGCTATTATGCAACTGCATGCACGACAGTCACCAGGGTTCAGAGGGGTCCATAAAATAAATTTGCAAATCTTACATCATGACTGATGAGGCTTCTGGGATGGAGCTATCACATAGTTCTCTAATGCCCCTACCTTACAAATATGAGACTGGGGAGGATGTGAGGCTAGATGCTCAGGCCTTTGAAAGTAGGATCAGTTGAATCTGTAAGCTTGCTGATGAAAGAACACAGCTAAGGGGACCAAACAACCACCATGGCTGCTTGGATGATTACACCATTTCGAGGGATCAAATAGGCTCAGCACCTTTGGAAGGGCAAGGGGTTGGCAGGCAATTTGGAATATAGAACTCACAAGTAAAACTTATTGTGAAGCCCAGTGAGGGGAACACAGGAGGAAAACATCAAGATGATTTGTGCTGGAGGAGGTGGGAGAGGAGGGGCTCCATGTTTTTGTCAGGGGAATAGACCCCCTCTATTTTTAAGTGTTTTTGTTTTTTTAAATCAGGTAATATGGGTAGGCAAAAGGTAAAAGGGCAATGGACAAAGAATAAGGGAAGAAGGGCTAAGGAAGAGATGGTGTAGGAGTTCCCAGTCCACAGAGCCTCAAACAATTCCGCTATCTGATGGTGATGCAATGGAGGACCCTGATGTTAAGGGGGTAGGGTCCTGTGGTGGTGGCGCAGTGGTCAGCTTCAACTGAGAAAGCATGTTTGCAACACACTGAAGAGATGCTTCAACAGGTTGAATCCGTCTGTCCACTACCTGCTCCCGTACAACCTCTACCAAGTTCCAAAGCCCACTTTCATTGAGGCTTTCCAGGCTGCCACTTATCTGGCTACCTGCACAACTATTGACACTGCCCTGACCCTTTGAGGATGCTCCTGGATGTGCAGAGGGACAGCATTCCCTAATCAGGGAGGTATGTGCCTGGGATGGTCCTGAGGGATTTGAATCTGTAAAAAAGTAAAATAAATGGGAGAGAAACAAAACAATAAAGGAAAAGCATAATTAAAATAATAAAAACATAGGAAAAATAGAGGGGGGGAGACAAAAAGAGAAAATATACAATAAATTCAAATGTCATGTTACATGCCATATAATTTCTTAAAACAGTTTTTCATTACAATAATTAAATATTTATTGGAGTAAAACTGGTGTATGGGAAGTGATTATGTGTACAATGGGAGTAGACATTTGTGAAGTACTTGTGTACTTGAAAAAGAAGGATATGAATTGTGCTTATGCATACTCAGATGATTTTATATGGAAAGTGCTTGTGAGTACTTGAAAGGGCAGTTTGTTCTTCTGAAGTTCTGTACATGTTTCTGTATCTGATATTCAGCACAGTACTAACACACCATTTATAACTATTACAGTTAATCACTTAAAGACAAAATAATGCAGTTTATATTGGCATATCTGTTACATTTGTTTGCACTAATGTAATGATTTCAATGTAGTTCTTTCAGTTACAACATTCTAAAAATATTTCTTTATAACCATTAAAGAAAATAGTTTAGGGTAGACTATTGCAGTTATATACTGCTACATTTGTTTAAGGTAAATGGTGTATACTTTTTTATATATACATTAAAAATTGTTTAAGACAGAATTCTGCCCTTGTGTACTGCCCTGTATGTTAGTTTTGGTTTCAGAAATGAATGAATGCCCACTACTGACTCAGTTAAAATTAATATAATATATAATGGAATCAGTTACATAAATATCATTGTATGAAACTGTAGTCCTAACTTACCAGAGGATTCAATGAGCCTGGCTACCCTTCATTCCTGATGTCTTTTGTTATACCTTATCTCTTCCTCAGATGTAAAGAGAAGATATACGACAATTCTTTTTTGCCTGTGTTTCAAATTGTTTTTTTTCTATACATACAAGGAAATGCATTCACTGCAGTACTTGCTCATTTTTTTTTTTTTGGGGGGGGGATTCTTATGGTGTGACTATCTTTCCTTTAATGCAAGTTAGAAAGAAATGTATGCAATCTGGGTGGAATATTGTTTACAAAAAATATGGTGTGAATGTAACACTGGGTAGAAATTATTCACGCTCAGACAAATGTAGCAATTCATAGAAGTTTGCATTTCCCTTGCTGTACAAATGTGTGTGATTTGATAGGTATTGAAGAACTAGTAATTTCTGCGTAAAATATATCCTGGCTATTCACTTGGCACAGAGACCCCTAACCTCCTCCCCAGCCTCCGCTTTCACTAGGGTGTGGTGCCTCACTGAGAATGCGGCCATGTTATACATGCTCTTATATTACATTTAAACAAACAACTGTGTTAATCAATTGCTACAGTAATATTTCTGTGCCCTATACAAACAATAATTTATTTGCCAAACTGATTATATGTAACCTAAATAGTAATTCACTTTATGCAATTATAAATTTAATTATTATGTATAACTGCAAACTTTTTTCCTCAGTCTGTATAAATACATAAGCAAGTACTTCTCGTCCTTCACATGTAGTCTTTCACTTACAGAGCTATATATGCAAATATGCAGATTATTAAGTATACATAAGTTTAATTTGCATTTATTCAGAACATTCTGTTACTAGATAACAGACATATCTTTTTTTAAAACAGTTGCATGTATGTGTATACATATGTTTCTGACTTCCTTTGCTTTAGTGCAATTGCATTACAGATAATATTAAACATATCTTTCTCAGCAAATACTTCTATTTATGCAAACTCATAATAATTTTTTTACAGTGAATATGACCTAATAAAATAGTGACCATTATAAAAAAAAAAAATTGTACTTAGTATAGATCTCTGGCCTTCTCTCCACTACCTGGTCTGCACAGTCAGCCAGCTGGTCAGGCCTTTGCTTCTGCAAGTCATCATATTGGTGGTAGCACCATTGGCTGGCGCAGGTGATACCTGTCAGGGATGACAGGCAGTCACCTGACTCCTGTCAGATATCAACCTTTTTCCAAGTGGTAGCTTTGGTGCAAACTTTGATCTTATCCTGATATGACTACTTGAGAATGTAGATCGTAATAAAGGTGTCTTTGTCAGACCAGCTTGGTGAGTGGCCTCGTGCCTTCCCAGGTGGTATCACAATGGGAAGTGGTAGAACTAGAATGAAGAAAGTAAGAGCATGGCTGCATTTCAGTGATTCAGAACCAGTACCTCTGATGTGTGACATCACCTTAACCAAACTCAGTTAAGTAGCAGGAGCAATATGGCAGGTGTTGATATTATTGGCAGGTTTGGTTTAACCAAAAATGCTTTGGCAGATATATTTTTTCTTAAAACCAGTCACATTTCTCTTACATGCCAGATAGAAAATGAAATATACTGAATAATCGTTATGTGTATGATTTATAATTGCTGCTGGTCACTACATAAGGTTCATTTTTGGAGTACTAATCCTAAATGGCATTTATACATACCTCATGTAGTACAGCAGAGTTATACTTTTCTTTGGGGGCAGGAAATATATATTAATATATCTATTATGTACAAGTATTAGGAACTTAAGAGTTGTTTTGAGGTGCTAAGGTGTGACAGATGACATTAGATGGGCAGGAATTATTTTTCATTTTGGTGCAGGCTGTCATTCAGATGACTCCATTTTTTTTAACTATATTCTGATTTAGGGCTATTTGCAAATTGCTGTGGCAAGATTAGGACTGCTTTCATGTCAGTCTGGGCCCACTTTCATAATCATCCAGGACTGATGTATGCCCATGCATTGCTGTACACATTTGCTATTACTATGATTCACAGATATAAATAAAAAAAAATGCCCCATTTGCATAAGACACATAAATGGCACTGAATTTACATGGGGAAGTTGAACATCACCATATTAATTTGTCAATACTCGAGCAAGGTGGCAAATGTTTTAGGATAGGGCAGACTTCTTAAACTTAGCAAATAATTTTAAAACATATTACAGTTTAATAAAACACTTAAAAAAGTAGAGTTAACGAGTTTGTTAAGAAATGTTACTTTTGCATATATGATGTGCATATTATGATGGCAGTGAATGGATGATTCCTATAATTACTGTCATTTAGAAGCTTGATTTCTGTACAACAGCAGTTGATATGATTAGTGATCACTGAAAATAATCATTACTTTGAAATCATTTAGGGCAAGAGTGGTAGAAATGTAGTTATGTAATTGTGACGTTCTGCAGTGGTGAGTATATCAATATGTATGTGTCTTTACTGGGAGATTTCTAAATGACATTGATGAATAAAAATGGCAGTATTATGAAAACATGACAATGGTAGAGGGTAGAGAAAGGGTGAATTTTGTCATAAAACCGATTGCTTTAATGACCTGAATGCACTGTAAGTAATATATCACAAATTTACTTGGCTACATTGAATGCAGTTTGTGTTAGCTAATTATTTTTATGAGGGTGGCAGGCACATTTGGCCAGTGTTTTGTAGTTTTAAAGCTGATTACATCAAAAACTTTTTCACTGTATGACTATGGTCGCCTTTTTTAATATACAGCAATGATGAAAAATAAGGGATCAAAGCATAGAAAGAATAACTTTGGCTACGAGGAAAATCATATCCTTGTGGCAGCCCTTAGGTCAGACAGGAAACTTCTAATTGGAATAGTGGGGCCCAAACAAGCCAAGAGGACCAAAGCCTGGAATGAAGTACTTCTCACATTTAATGCTGTGGGTGGTAGAAACTGAGCATTAGCACAGTGCAAGAAGAGGGAAAGCTGATATAGTAGGATGTGCTAGAAGCAAGACCAGGCAGAATGCAATTTCCCATATCACTACAGGTGGAGAGCCACCAACAATTATTGTGTCTATATTACAAAATTGAACTTTTAAAAGTTTGAACGTCATATGGTCGACACCATATGATCGAACTAAGTCCGAAAATGTAATAAAAAAATAAACCAAAGGAAAAAATCTACCTAAACGGTTTAAGCAAGGGGGCAAGCCCCCCTGCACCTCCCACACCCCCTGCTTTTTAAATATACCAACTCCAAGATTGCACTACTGTGCAGAAAAAGTAAATCTTCCCATTCCGCACTGTACGGAGCTCTCCACTGAAATATTCAAACTTTTAAAAGTTTGATAATATGGTGTTGACCATATGATATTCAAACTTTTAAGAGTTCAACAAAGTGATATAGACCCCAATTATTCAATTACCACTGGATGAGTAATACCTTCTATCCATCCGTGGGATGACTATGACACAGAAGATGACAGCACAAGAATAACCAGAGGTGGTTTGGACACTGGTGGGTATTACCAAAGTCTGCAGCAGCAGCACTCATCTGGTCTTCAAGGTTGGTTTATAAACAGTAACATAGAATTGAATGCTGGCAAGAAATGATCACACTAAACACATGACAATTAGCTATTAATAGATGTACCTTGTGCATTAGCACAGAATGGCAATGGGGACAGTATCATGGTAAGCGTCCCACTCACTTCTTTATAAGCATATAGTAGTGCATGCTATTTCATTATTAATAATGTTTTCAAATCCTTTTTTTACAGGGTCGGAATCCAAAACAAATAGTTCCACTATCCTAATAAATTTGGCTGACAGCATCAGCAGAATGGGTGTTATAGATGATGATAACATAGTTATATTTATGAGGCATCCTGTGGAAAGTTGCAGGCTGTTCCCAAGTTTAATGGCAGAATTGCATACCCCACAACATGTTAATATCTCTGCAGCACATGAGATTGCATCACAAAGCCATATACATGATGACACTACACTCTCTCTTGTAGAAGAGGGACAGCCATGCACCTCAACACCAGTATCACTAAACCCAGAGGAACACTTCAGGATGATGACTCACATTCAGAGGTAATAGTTTCCACAGAGACACATTTACAAATGGGAGCCAGGTAAAGAAATGTGTTACATCTACCCCAGGGAACACAATAAAGCATTGGCTGCACAACAGAACATGTGCAGTGACATTGTTAGAGCTCAGAGCACTGACACAGAGAGTCAGATGGAAATGGCCAGAGTTCTCTAGGATATGCATGAGGATTCCCAACACTATTTGGAAATGGTACAGAGTAGGGATTATGCCATGATCACACTGATGCATAGTATGGTGGCAAACCAGCATTGTCATACACTAATTAGAACATACCAGAGTCAAGTTGGAGTCAGTCTTGCCAAGGGAAGAGGATAGGTACTGTCCAGACATGGGGGCAGGGGGCTCACATGAGACTACAATTGCTTTTCAGGAAAGTACTGTAGGTAGTCTAGGTGAACAAGCACAACAGATTTTATGCAGACCACATCAGCATTCATGTACACTTAGCAAAAATTCCCATTTGAGATTATGATCATGGTCACACAACACTGTTATATCAGTGTTTGCAGGATTAGTTGCCTCGAGGAGGTCATGACACCGGATTCACTCACCTTACAGTTCTTATGGAAGCCATTCTTCAAAATCACTTACACCATCACCTAAACTATCTTTAGGAGATATGTATGATGCATTTGATCTTGACCTATTGTGAATCATGTCTGACAATTGTGTAACTTTAAACTTTCATCTCCAAAGATACAGCTGAATGTTTAACTTGAAGGGGAATAAGATAACAAAAAAAAAATTGTTGGTGGTGGAACCAACTTTTCAACTGTATGAATTTCATCCCTGAAGTCCTACTACATAAACCATCAAGGAAAGGTAGAAAAAAATCTGCGTGGCATGCCATTGCAGTCATTAACAGTAATGCTATATGTATTACCATTGTTACAGTTAGCAGTTACCTACAACATAAATATATTAATATGCAAAAATTGTCACGATAAATATAATTAGAGAAATACACATAAAAAGGACTTGCTGGCGAGACAGGTATGTATCTCAGAGACTACCCTTTATGTGGAACATGCTCTCCATTCATGTAAAGCAGAGTTCCATTCTAACCCAAATCAAGTGTAACTTGGACAAGTGGATGGAGAACAGGAAATTCATCCCTGGTTTGACACCAATGTTTCTAATTCACACAGGCAACCTATTTATTTTTTTTATTTTTTTATTTATTTAACATTTGTTGACCGGGAAAGTCCAACTAGGTTCCACAGATCCTGTTTTCAGCGGAGACCCAGGGAGAAATGCTCCTGTAAATGGTTCATCTCCCAGGACTTTGCTTGTCAATGTGTTATCTCCCAAACCCCTGCTTACAGTTATTGAGGGTACCAGAACTTGTCAGAGATTCGGAATGCATGGCTAGGCTTGAAAAGGCCCTAGTTGTCGTTAGCCTAGTAGACATCTATGAAGCTATGAACACCTATAAGAATCCTGCCATGTAAACTAACACTGCTGCCACTTCATCCCCCTCACTGCACAAGTAATGATATGTTTATGTCTCTGAATCACAAATTATTGTGTTTGACAACATAAAAATAATCTGATGTGCAGTACCACACAAACAGAATCTGAGAAGAAATGGTGTAATATAAAAAGCATAATATGTTTTCATTATATTGCAATGTATTTACTTGTAAAAATATTCAAATGCTGAGGGCATTCAGCACTTCCATACTTAACTAAAGCACTACAGCAGAATTTATTCATCAAAACAGAGAAAAATGAGATTATTATTTATATGATACCTTAATGCATTATTGAACTTGAGTCAGTGAATACTCAGGCATGACTTTAACTAACAATAACAAGTAACTTTTGTAAAAAAAATCATTTTAAGATGAGAGAGAATGTCAGATAAACAGTGGCAGCAGATCATGAACTACTCAGCATTGCACACAGATATTACCGCATGTATCAGTTATATTCTATGTGTTCTTTACAAGAAAGGAAGCATTGACCTGAATGTCATGGTGCACGGTTCTGGCTAGACACCACTTATTTCCCTGCATAATTATATGCCGTGCACAAGTCTGTCACATGAGTTCCCTTACTACTGCTGCCTACTGTCATCCTTAGTCAAAGTGGGACTAGAACTGGGAGCTGCATTGACAGCATGTGTCACTTCACCACCAGACCATTGCATAATCATGTCATGCTGAATGCAACATGCAGTAAATATGCTGCACACAATAGATGGGTCATACAGAAGGGTACCAGCAGACGCATCCAGGATGCCAAAGACCCTTTTGATGACAATACAGTCTGGCGATGTACCCCCATGTATCACACACTACCTGGCAAAGGATGGAATGGTAGCCCTTCCTATTGCTATAACACATACCCTGAGGACTCTAAAGGCCCTAATTGCAGCATGAGTGCAATCTAATGCACTGAGTACCTCAGGATTATGTTCCAACCCATAAAAGACACTCATAGCCCTGGAGTGACTCCAGGAATTAGACATACTGATGCACATATGCCAAGAGCACATCTAGGAACTGCTGTAGTATCTTCAAGGTAGAAGTCTTTCAGATTTCCAGGTTGTCCCCAGTCTGTCTCTGGAAGGTCAAGTACAGTGAGGGCTACAGATGTTTGAATATTTCATATGTGTGCAGGTTATATGAGCGAATGTTATATTTGCGAATGGACTGAGCATTCACAAATATAACATTCGATTATGTATGTACAGGGATTGCAGTACAGTGCAGTTAGGGAAATACATCCCTTTCCTCACTGAAGTGCGATATCAGATTTGGAATATTAAGTTGGGGGGGGTGTGGGGGCCTCCTGCATAAACGGGCATAAACAGGATGTTAGGTGTAAGGATTAGGGAGTTACGACAAGGGTGGCATTGTTGTTAATGCCGTAAAATGTCATCGTCGACATTTTCACCATTAACAACTGTTTTTTGACAATAGGGCCATTAGGTTATTTGTACTTTCGGTGAAACAATATGCTGTTTAGTGCCAATTTATTTTTTTAATTTTTGATATTTTGATAGTAAACCTCTATATATATATATATATATATATATATATATATATATATATATATATATATATATATCTTTGTATATAGATACACCTTAGTGAACAAAGGAGAAGTCCATGCATACCTCACTACCCTGATTTATTTATTTAAAATTTGTTTACTAACAAAGTGCAACTGGGACAGAGCCCATTTTCAGCAGAGGCCCAGGGAGAAACACTCCAGATGCATGTCTTTGGAATGTGAGAGGAAACCCACATGAACACAGGGAAGACATGCAAACCACACACAGAAGGCACCCTAGTTGAGAATTGAACAAGAGAACCTCTTGCTGTGAAGCAACAACACTAACTGTTGCAACACTTCACCATCAAGCATATCCACTAAGACCCTTATAATGTCCCTGTCCACTCTGAACATATCAAGGATTTCCTGATTGTCAAAGTCATAATGAGTTCTCCTTTGTTTATGTTTTCTCCTTCTAGGCCAGTGAGTGCTTCTGGCACAGGTTTTGCACCAGCCAAAACAATCAACTCACACCTGGAAATATCACAATTAGCAGTGAGTGATAGCATTATTGTGGATTGCAACTCAGATCGATTTGTTGAGACTTTCCTTCATATAACGTATCTGTAGATAGCACAAACAAGTGTCAACATTTCACTATGAATAGCAAATGGTGTAGAGAATACTTTATTAGTATACACTGAGTTGCATCATTCCCCATTTACATCTAATTTTTCGTACATTTGCATAGGCTCATTAGAGATCATGATGCATTTGTGCAAATGGTTTCAATGAATCACAGCCCAGCTGTGATCATTCGTGGGCATTGAAAATAGTGCAACTGCATAAATAACTATGAATACTGTTCTAAGAACTCATGCCCTTAGCCTCATACAAAGCTTAGAACAATGTTCATACATGTACAGTTAAGTTGTGGTTGGTTATAGTTAAAAAAATATGTATAGATACATATTAAGATTAAAAATAATATTACAGTTATGACTGCAAGATAAATATAGTTTAATATAGGCTTGAATAATGGTTTTGAATCAAAGGATTTTTAGTAGGTTTAAAATTAGAGATATGTTGACATTGTAGAACAGATGCATTGTTGCACATAGTTTTCTGAGTGAATAAGGGCTAAATTAATCTTCAGGATTATTGCTGGTTTTAGAGTTGTAATGCAGCAGATTTAAACTTACAACAAAATGTGGTATTAATAGTATATTAAATTTAATGTATAGACTCTGTCATTGATAGTGAAAAACAGTTCTTATTCCCCTGGTACAGTTCGTGGTTGGGTTAATTCTTTTAAAAACATAGATATTCTTCCTGCCTATGTGGGTTTTACTAAGATTTCTTCCATCAATACAAAGACGTGCTGGCAGGAATACTGGTGATACTAAGCTGGTTCTGTCTACGTGTGTGGGGGTTGGTGGTGTGTGTGTGTGTGTGTGTGTGTGTGTTTTCGCGAGTGTGCTTATGCATGTAGGTATTTTGTGCATATGCATATGTATGTATTATGCACGTGTGTTTTGTAGGTGTGCACATGTTTTGTGTTTTCTGTGTGTGAGCTTTGTGTATGAATGTGTGTTTAACCTATGCTGCACTGGTGCCCCTTAATGTGTAGTACTCTTTATGATGTCTTATGATTGTTGAGATTGGCTACGTCAGAAACTGTATAGACTAGATAAAAATAAATGAAGATTTTTATAGTGTCAGAGTTCAAGATATGCTTTGAAAAAATAGAAAGTAATTTTTTAGTATGTGTAATATGGTGCAGAGTAAAAGAAGAAGAAAATATGATAATAATCTAAAAAAAAACTTCCTAAGTATGGTTCCATTTTGGATTTTGACTGGCATAAAGGTCAAGGTGTGTCTCTTACAGATACAAAGTTCAGGGTTTGATTCTCTGACAGGATAATTGGCTAAGTCTTTAATGTCCCACAAGAGCATTTAGTCTAGTACTAATCTATGCATCTGCAGTTATATGTTGGACTAAATGAAAGAGTGCTTGGTCAATTGAATTATGATAACAAATTATTGCTGTTCTTCAGAGTTACAAAGTGTATGGCATTTCATGCTAGAGTTATATCAGATTCAAAGAGAGAGTTAGAGTTATTTGCAGATTGGCATACTGGTTAAGGTGTTTATCTTACACACACACAAAGTACAGAGGTTGATTCTCACCTTTGTGAAACATGGCTAGGTTTAAAAAGTCCCCTGGATTTGTTAGCCCAGTAATTACATATGATCTACCTGTAGGAGAATAATTTGAACAAAATGAAATGCATGTCACTGGCTCCACATTTCACTATTGTTAAGTGACTGGCCACCTTCCAGGTTGCTCACATTTTCTTCCAACATACTAAAATGTTATCAGTACTACCTAAGAGGCTGCAGAGGTGCAATGCACTGTGCAGGAAGTGTGATAACTTTTATCATGACAAATAATTTAATATATCTGTGATTCTGGTATCAGTAAAATGAAATATTACTGTAATGCATGCTGACCAGTTCACACATGGCCACATTTATATACTCAATTACAAATAAAATTATCATCATATTATAATTGTCTAAAGCATTTTAGCTGTGTGTGCATATGTGTGCGTGCGTGCATGTGTGCGTGTGTGTGTGTGTGTGTGTGTGTGTGTGTGTGTGTGTGTGTGTGTGTGTGTGTGTGTCTGTAATTTATCTTAAGAAAATGCAAAACTGAGAGTTATCACTGGGCTGATACCTAAGAGAGGTTTTTAAATTTTTCATGGTGTAACCTGAATCCTAGCTGGTATGTTGTTGATAGATTTTGCAAAATCGTATGCATATGTATAAGTAAATATATAAATAAATTGTATTGTAGACAATAACTGAATTTGTAGTTATGCAGCATTCTATACTTTTCTCCAAACTTGCCACAAAACATTACATTATTAGGAAAATGTCCATGCAGTGATCTGCAAATCTTTGTTTTACTGTAAATGATAACTGAACACCTTATAGAAAACAACTTTTCCAGTATCTTAAATCAACTCATGATTGACTGGAAAATGGCTCTTTGATGAAAGGTCAACTTGCTAACAATTGGTGACCCAAAAGGATGAAAAAAATGCCAATAATACAGAATGGCAAAAAGGTCAATTTTAGTTGTTTTTTTGCAGGGGGCTTGCTCTCTACATCTCATGAACTTATATACACAAACTCTACAATCACACCCTATGTGAAGAAGGGAGAGATCAACCAAAACAAGTGAATCATTGCTGGTGCACTCCTAGAAATTGCAGATCAATGTGTGTGATATACTTTTAAGAACTTTCCAGTGAGTCAGCACATGCATGTAAGTACTGCCATCATTGCTTGCATGTGCTCAGTACGTACATGCATGTGCTCAGTACTTACATGCATGTAAGTACTGAGCACATGCAAGCAACAATGGCATTTTGAATGAGCAGCCAGAGTGTGAGCATGCAAGTAGTCAGTCAGGTGGTTAGATAGTTCATTTAAGTTCAATGATCCTGTCACCCATCCTGATGTATTTGTATACAATAAGCTACTTAAACAAACACCCACACCTTAATGTTTCTTAATATACATAAGAAGAGTAACATAAGCTACTTAAACAAACACCCACGCCTCAATGTTTCTTAATATACATAAGAAGAGTAACATGATGTCAGAAGTGGAATCCAGAGTTACAGACATGAGGCATGTGTGTGTGTGTGTGTGTGTGTGTGTGTGTGTGTGTGTGTGTGTGTGTGTGTGTGTGTGTGTGCGTATGTGTAATTTATCTTAGAAAAATGCAAAGCAGAGGGTTATAACTGGGCTGATACCTAATAGAGTTTTTTCAATTGTTCATAGTGTAATCTGAATCATAGCTGCTATGTTGTTGATAGATTTTGCAAAATTGTATGCATATGCATATGTAAATATATACATAAATTGTATTGTAGACATAACTGAATTTGCAGTAATGCAGCATTCTGTACTTTTCTCCAACCTTGCCACAAAATATTGCATTATTAGAAAAATGTTCATGCAGTGATCTGTGAATCCCTGTTTTACTGTAAATGATTATTTAAAACCTTATAGAAAACAATTCTTCCAGTATTTTAAATAAACTCATGATTGACTGAAAAATGGCTCTTTGATGAAAAATCAACTTGCTAACAATTGATGGCCCAAAAGGATGAAAAAAAATGCCAATAGTACAGAATGGCAAAAATGTCAATTTTAGTTGTTTTTTGCAAAGGGGGGCTTGCTTTCTATATCTCCTGAACTTATATACACCAACTCTACAATCACACCTTATTTAAGAAGGGAGAGATCAACCAAAACAAGTGAATCATTGCTGGTGCACTCTTAGAAATTGCAGATCAGTATGTGTGATATACTTTTAAGAAGCTTTCCAGTGAATCAGCACATGCATGCAAGTACTGAGCATGTGCAAGCAACAATGACATTTTGAATGAGCAGCCAGAGTGTGACCATTCAAGTAAGTAGTCACTCAGTTAGATAGTTTGTTTAAGTTCAATGTTCCTGTCATCCATCCTGATGTATTTGTATACAATAAACTACTTAAATGAACACCCATGCCTCAATGCCTTCTTAATGCACAAAGAAGAGCAACATGGTGTCAGAAGTGGGATCCAGAGTTACAAACATGACGCAACAGGTTAAAGTTGGAGGAATATACAGGTGTGGACCATCCCTACTGCTCAAATGACTCACAAAACAGGTCAAAAACAAATTCTAGGTACTAAAACTTGTTTAAATTATTTATTTTGCTATAAATAAAAAATGAAACACTCAGAATGCTCAAAACAAATTTCTTATTAAACAAAATGTCCGAAACTGAGACATATTGATAAATATATTCAAATTAATTATGAAAATGTTTGAAACAATATCCAAATCACATAAAATGTAAAGAAAAGTGAAAATGACTGTATTTTTTCGCTATGTTCTACTTTTTCATATTAACTAAAGCTATTCAAAATAAACGGTGTGCAAAGTGTTTGCAAGTATGTGCAGTATTACAGCTCAGTTATTTCACAAAGTACAGTTGTTTCAAATAATATTTCGCAAAGTGCAGTTATTTCAAGGCATATTTCACAGAGTACCATCTTTCGAAGATTTTATTGTGCATTTGAATATTATTACAAGTACCTGGTGTGTGTGAATGTTCATACATAATTAAAAGGGCCAATTTTGCATTGTTTTACTATAATCTGTGGGCATGGCAGAAGGATTTCACAGACCTGCACTGCTTGTGTTTGATAACAATATTGCAGAGAATTGGAGAGTGTTTGAGCAAGAATACACTATTTTAGTACAGGCTCCTTTTTCTGACAAAGACACAAATGCAAAGGCATTTATTCTGCTCAATTTAGCTGGTTCAGAGGCCATTGAAATAGAGCTTTTCTTTTTATATGCACCTGCTGTGTTTGCAGGGTAGGGAGAAGACCACCATATAGTGATACCAGCTGACACAAGGGAAGACCCAGAGTGCTTAAAATGCAAATTTAAAGAAATGTGTAAATGCGAAACAAATATTACAATGGAAAGGCACTTATTTTACACAAGGAATCAAAAGCCTAGTGAAACCTTTGCTTCATGTATAACTGACTTGAGAAATAAGGCTAAAATGTGCAGATATGGTGATTTGAGAGATGAGTTGATGACAGGCTTGTGTGTGGTATTAATAATGACACAGTGAGAGAGATTTTGCTTCAAGATAGTGATTTAACGTTGAATAAGGTCATTGAGTTTTGACAGATATACAAGTTTACAACACAAGTATCCACAAAATGACAACCTTACTACTCCTCAGTGCTTTAAAATACAAACAATCCATTTGTCTTTAGATAGAAAACACTTTATTTCAAATAAAAACAATAAATCAGCAAATATAGTGACTAAGCAATTTCACCCATACAAAGGGCATCATCAGAGTCACTCTATTAGTGCAAAACACCTCAATTTATATGAATTAAAAATGTAACTTCCTTTCATACCCCCATTAGTTCCTTCGTTCGGGTCTAAGCACTCAATAAACTCAATGAATATTATAGCAGTTGAACCAATGTCATTTTAAAAAAACTGTATTTTGATTTCAGCAATGTTGAAATACAGAGCAACACAGGTGTAACAGGATGATTAGGATGGGAAATCAAATTTGGGGTGTATTTACATATTTATATATTGGTACTGTGTTTTCTATTGCATTTTTATTGCATTTTTATTGTATATTCATTACATTTTTATAGTAGTTTTTATTGTATATTTATTATATTTATTGCATTTTTGTGTTGTGGTTGCCCTACTCATTTTTAGCTTATGAAAATGAATGATATATGTTTTTTTTAAAAACAACATTGGTTCAACTGCTATAATATTCATTGAGTTTACTGAGTGCTTAAACCTGATTGCAGGAATTAATGGGGGTGTGGAAGAATTCATATAAATTGAGGTTCTTTGCACTAATAGATTGACTCTGATGACACCAGTAAGAGATGCTCACTAAAAACAGGAATGGATTTACACAGTATTTTCAAATTCAGCTCTCTGCATCACGTACAATTTCTCCCAAAGGCACACAGGGAATATGCTCCAGTCCTGGGAATGGACTGTCTCTCCATATCCCAAACAAGACTTACTTTGGAGCATTGTGTTCCATGTAGCTGACACACCCACACCTGGGTATTTGATTTTCACACACACACACACAATCCTGGGAAGGGCTGGTACAGATTTCTAGCTGTAGCCATGCTGCCACCAGTTAACCGCTCTCAGGCTCTTATAAAAGTATCCAATTATTCTGAGAGAAATCAATACTAATATAAATGGTAGAGTATAATCAAAGCAGCAAGGCTTTTCAGAGTGGCCACATCATCACTAAAATAAGCACAAGTGCTCTCAAGATGCTAAAACTATTCTCTAAAAGACCAGTCACAATGAAAGGTATAAAAATATTACTTTAAAATTTAATAATAAATAAAACAGAAAATATGGCAAATACTAAATATCCAAGTACAATAAACAGCAGAGTTTCAATCACAGGAGAAATAAAAATAACACAGTTGGACAGATTCAAACAGATGCAGGAAAAATACTTAACTAATGTCACTGTATTTCCTGTCTAAAAATAACTATTCCCTAGCTAACTTAATTAATACAGCAAGGCAAGTTTAGATGCTAAGATGCTTGCTTCCACATGGCAAGGTGATGAGCTTCTAACTAAAACTGACTGAACTGACTCATCTCAACTGTCTGTGATAACTGTCATAGATCTTTATATCAGGTTTCAAACAAACTGCTGTGAGAGTGGCACCCTTTCAATGCTGGTTATGGAATTACATAACATTTGATCACTTGACTCTGGTACAATACACATTCAGAGCATTGCTGAGATCTGTTGCAGTATATGAGAACTATAGAACACTTTCAAAAATATCTACTCTTCCCTTCCAGAATTCTTTGTTTAAACATAAACATTTAATCAGTTATAACAACACTGCTGATATATTTATAAGACAAGCATCTATCAAGTCAGTGTGATAATCAAATGACAAAAAGTTATTTACAAAACTCCAGGTAACTATGCTGGCATATGTTACATAAGCACTACCCTATTCTCCCTGGCACAGATGTCAATACCTCACATCATCACACCCCCCCCCCCTTGAAGACTCAAGTTAGTATTTTCAAGTGACCCTGGAAAAACATTTCTTGTGAGAAATGGGCCTGTCTGGGAACATATTAACCTATACCCTGTCTTGAGAGTCCATCTGCAATGGCATTGCTAACCACATTATGGTCTTATACTGTCATGTCATATGCCTGCAACCCTAGGCTCCACCATAATAACTTGGCATTTTGTCGGCTGGCTCTATGTTGCCATGTTAATAGATTGTGGTTTGTAATCACAGGGAATTTCTTTCCATACCGATAAGGCTGAAGTTTCTGCAGTGCCCATACTAAGGCTAGACTTTCTTTTTTGACAACTGCATAACATTCCTCCCTGGGTTGGAGTCTTTGACTGAGATATTCAGCTGGATGCTCTTCTCCCTCTGAGGAAACTTGGGTGAGTACAGCCCACCACCCATGGTTTGAAGAAACCACCTGCACAACAAATTCTTTGCTGTAATCTGGACTAGCTAACACAGGAGGGGGGACTTCCCAAAGCCCCTTTAAGCTTTTGGAATGCCTGCTCATAGGCTAGGGTCCACACTACCTTATCTGGCCTGTTTTTCCTTGTCAGGTCCGAGAGGGGAGCAGCTATTGCACTAAAATTGAGAACAAACATTCTGTAGTAACCTGCTGTCCCCAAGAATGCCCTCACTTGCTTTTTAGTAACAGGATCAGGTCATGCCTGAATAGCTTCCACTTTGGCAGGTTCTGGCCTGATATCACTACTCCCCACTCTATGTCCCATGTAGGAGACCTCTGCCATACATACGTGACACTTACTGCTTAATGGTTAACCCCACCTTTTGCAATCTAACCATGACCTCCCTGACATGCTGAGGCTTCATCATGTTAACATAGTACAATTTGTGCCCCTGCCTCCTGCCTAGCAGGTTTACCATGTAATTAACATTACTGACATTCCTTACCAATTTAAAGGGTCCCTCCCAAGCTGCATTTAGCTTGCTGTGTCTGACAGAAATGAGCACCATAACCTGCTGTCCCAATGCCAATCTCAGGCTTGAGCATTCCTGTCATACCAGACCTTTATTTGCTGTTGGGTTCCTGTCAGGTTATCCTGGACCAAGCCCATGAGCCCCCTAAGCCTTGTCCTGAGGTTTAGGACATATGCCACAGCAGACATCTTGTGGGATTCACACACATCCTACCACTCATCAGAAATCAAGTTTAAAGGCTCCCGCAGCCTATGACTATGCAGCATGAATTCCTGGGGTACCTTTCTGTATGCAAACAGAAGATGGGGCAAATATCTGTTCCACTCTCTCTTAAACTGGTCTACAAATGGCCATAGCATGGTCTCTTCAAAACCATTAATCTGGGGGTGGCACGGGGTGGTCTTTAGGTGCTTCAACCCACAATGCTTCCACAGACAAGCCAGCAGGTATGACATGAAATTGGCACCTCTGTCAGTCAGTATTTCTCTTGGGAAATCTAGCCTGCTGAAAATCTCTAGCAAAACATTTATCACCTTCTCTGCCTTGATGGAGGACAGAGCCACCACCTCAAGGTATCTAGTAGCATAATCTACTACCACCGGATATACTTCTTCCCTGTGGAACATGGGGTACTCAGAGGCCCCACAATATCCATAGATACCTTCTGAAATGGCTCCTGAATCACAGTCAAAGGCACCAACAGAGCTTTGACCTTGTCCCCAGCCTTGCCTATCTGTTGGTGCTGCTCACACATCCTGCAGTGCCCTGTTACATCCTTTGCAATCCCAGCAAATAAAAGTTCTTCATAATATGTTTCTTGGTATGCTTTATGCCCATATGAGCTACAAATGGAATGTCATGGGTTATGGCTAGAAGTGCCAGATGCAACTGCTGTATTATTTTACCCTCTAGTCCTCCCTCAGGGGTCCACTCTCTATACAGTAACCCTTTGTTCCAGTATACAGACTCCTCTTTTCCTTGAGCATCAAGCATCTCCTTAGGTGCCTCCTTTGAGATTTGTAAGGTAGGGCCCGAAAGCTCAGCCTGTCTCAGCTTTTCAATTGTGACCCCTCCCAGCTCCTCTTCCACATGAAGCCTAATATCTTCTGACAGTGATGACTCACTGTCAGCCTGGGTGCTACCACTTACTTCTGTCCTTCCAGTCACCCTGTCCATGGGAACATCAATAACTACCAGTAGCTGTGGCTCACTTTCAAGCTCACTGCTACAAGGTAGCTCCCTCCCTCAAATAGCCATATCACCAGCCCCAGCTATAGGTCTGGAGTCTGTCTGGGTCTCCCCCAGGCTACCAGACCTACATGCCTGTCTTGAAGCCTGACAGCATGTAACTGCATGCAAACAAGGTACTGCATTATCAAAATCAATCCCTATCAAGACATCTACAGGAATATCCTTAAACACAGCTACCTGTTTGCTTCCTTTTCCACTCTCCCAGTCAAGGTAAACCCTGGCCAAAGGTATTTCGAATGGGATTCCTTATAAAGCTCTGATTGGAGTGGACTGCCCAATCAAGTACTGTTCATCTTTAACCACTGCAGGCTTCACAATGGTTATGCCAGATGCTGTGTCTCTCTTAGCAGTGGCCTGTCTTCCATCTGCTAAGATAGGATACAAACTCCGGTGATAGTTTAGCACTCCTGTTATCTCCAGACAACTGACCACTGGCATGCTGTTATTCCCACTTGCTGGATCCCTCACCTTTTGTTCCTCACCTTGCTTCAGTGGACATTTGTATGATACATGGTCCCTCTGGTTACATTTAAAACATCTAGCCCACTGATCCTGGCTGTGTACCTGAACTAGTGGCTTCCCCTGTTACTGGTCGACTCTGTTGGGGTGATTTAGGTCACCCATCATGGGTTCCCTTATAGCCATGTGCAGAACTGGGTAAACCCTTCTTGTGCAGTTGCCCTGCTTGCTAAGTAGAGATCCCATTTTCTCCCAGGCTCATCTGCACAGTTACACTCTCAGTTTGGGAACCAGGTTTTCATGTCCTTAGGCAAAGTACTAAGGGCTTGTTCCCTCACCCCTATATCACTAGATGGGTTGCAAACTGGCTCACAGATCGAACCCATAGTATGAAATTAGCTGACTCCAAGTCAGACTGCTGATTAGTCATGAGTGGAGTCCCACAGGGTTCAGTCTTGGGTCCTCTCCTGTTTGGTATCTACTTCTCTGAAGTCCAGGCCAACACGAAGGGACTCTGGCTGACAAAGTTCACAGATGATTGCAAGTTGGGAGCTATTATTAACTCCCCAAGTGATGTTGACATCCTACAAAATGGCCTCACTGAGACCAACAACTGGTGTCAGAACTATGGCCTTAAGCTCAATGCCATAAAATGGGTCATCAGCCCTTTTGGGAAAAACCTGGTTCTCATGAATTACCACATTGTTGGTAGTCCACTGCACACAGAAGGTGTTATACGAGATCTGGGAACACAGGTTGACAGCAACCTCTCTTTTGATCACCACATTGCCACTGTGGTCATAAAGTCCTTCTATGTGGCACATCTCATTACGAAGGGATTTGCATTAAGGAAGAAGGAGGTCATTGTCTCCCTCTACTCTTCCCTCATTATTAGGCCAATCATCGAGTACAAAGCCCCATTTGGCATGTACCTCACTAGACACCTGCAAAAAACTGGAGAGGCTGCAAAAGTACCTCACAAAGAGCATCCTAGGCCTTAAACACTTGTCCTATATGGACAGACTCAAAAAACTCCATCTATTCTCTGTCTCATATCGCCTACTTAGAGGCAATTTCTGCTTGACTTACAAAGCCATGTCTGACCCAGCTCTGTTAGAAATGCTACATCTAAAAAAATCTCATTCCCTGCAAAACCACACTCTCCAGAAACCTCAACCTCATTGCCACAATCAACAGAACGTTCTGGAGGGAAAGGTTCATAACCCAGAGATTGCCCATGCTATGGAAGAGACTTCCCCTACATGTCAAAAAGAGCACCTCGCAGACCCTCTTCAAAAGAAATCTTGATGAGTGGATGAGAAATAGAAAATTCACCCCGGGGATAACTCCAGTGGCTCTACTCGACAGAGGCACTGGAAACTAATATCAGGTGGCCCGATGCCAGGGTAATCCTATTGCTAGACTTGTAAAGACTCAAGGGCCATCAGCCTAGTACACACCTATGAACCTATAAAAGGTCTGCTAGTCTTTCAAAAGTGGTGGCCTGACACTCACTCACCCACCTATGTAAATAAGTGCTTAACTCAGCAATTTATTTACATACACTTTTATCTGCATTTCATCTACGCTCATGAAAATTTTTCTGTAAGCTTCATGTGTTAACTTATAACAGTTCAATAAACATTGTTTTACATTATTGTAGTTTAAACAGTCAGTATCAGACAATTTAGAAACAGATGTTACAGCTTTACCATGAAGAAAGGGGTCAGAAACTGTACCCAGAGTTCTTGGTTAACATTCTGCTATTTACATACTCTTTCAAATATATGAATAAACCTATAAAAGTCATCCCTCTTTGCAAATTGTGGAAGAAACTTACTGACCTTTATTGCTTCTGGGGTCTGGTTGTTCCCTTCCCCATTATCTCCATGACCCTGACGAACAGTCAATATCTCCCTCACATGTTGTTGCTGCTTCTCTTTTTCTTCAGACTCCACTCACCACAATCTCTCATTTTCTTTGAACTCCAAACATTTGGCCTCCAGTTCAAGTATCTTTAACTGCAGACATATTTTAATTCCTGTGAGGAAAAGGTGAACTGTCCTGTTTCTGAAGACTGCATATGTCCATCATCAGATTGGTTGTCCTCCTGGCCACTGGTCTGCATGGCAGCTGTGATTAAAGCTGAAATAATTTCCTCTTTAGTCCTGTTGGCATGCACCAGTTCTTTGGCTTCACACACCTTGGCCAACTGGTTCTTTGTCAGCTTACCATAATCCTCTGCTGACATCTTTGGCTGATTTCCCTGACTAAACTAAACTAACAAAAATAAATAAAACTGTTGTGAAAATAAAACTTTGAATGTTTACCTTGTGGCTGTTGAAAGTATGCACCCCTTCAGTGATAACTGCCCACAGGCTGCTGAAGTTCAATTAAGTTCCCACTGCTCTGTCACCAATATGTTATGGCCTATCTACCCTAGGCCAATAATCAAGGAGCCTTAATCCTCACCACTGACACCGGCGACAGGCAGTCACTAAGAACAGGAATGGATTTACACAGTATTTTCAAATGCAGCTCTCTGCATCAAGAACAATTTCCCCCAAGTACAAACAGAGAACATGCTCCAGACCTGGGACAGGGCTCTCTGTCTCTCCAGATCCCAAATAAGACTCACTTTGGAGCACTTTGTCCCAGTTCCAAGTAGTAGTTGACATACCCACACCTGAGCATTTGATTTTTACATACACACACACACACACACACACACACACACACACACACACACACACACACACACACACACACACACACAAACACATACACACATTACTGGGAAAGGCTGGAACAGATTTACTAGATTTACCCTTTCTGCCCAGACTATAATGTAACCACACTGCCAGCAGTCAACCACTTTCAGGATCTTACAAGGGTATCCAGTCATACTGAGTAAATTCAATGCTTTTCAGAGTGGCCATGGCATCACTAAAATAGGAACAAGTACTCTCAAGATGTTAAAAGTATTTTCTAAAAGGCCATCCACAATGAAAGGTTTAAAATATTTAATAATAAATAATAAAATAGAAAACATGCAAATACTAAATATCTAAGTACAATAAACACCAGATTTTCAATCACAGGAGAAATAAAAGTAACACAGTTGTACAGATTCAACAGATGCAGAAAAACAATATTTAACTAATCTCACTGTATTTTCTGACTGTCTAAAGAATAACTGTTCCCTAATTAACTTAATACAGCAAGTTAAGATTAGATGCTGAGATGCTTACTTCCACTAGGCAAGGCGATGAGCTTGTAACTAAAACTGAACTGAGCTAGCTCAACTCAACTAACTGCCTGTGATAACTGTCATATATTTTTATATCAGGTTCCAAGGAAAACAAAACAAACTGCTGAGAGTTCCATCTTATCAGCACTGGTTATGGAATGACATCTCATTTGATCACCTGACTCTGGTACAATACACACAGAGCTTTGCTAAGATCTGAAATCTATAGAACAATTTCAAAAACTTTGACTCTTCCCCTCCAGAATTCTTTGTTTAAACATAAATATTTAATCAGCTTTAATAACTCTTTTGATATGTTTTTTAATACAAGCATCTGTACAAGCCAGTTTGATAGTCGAATGAAACAAAATTATTTACTAAACTCCAGCTAACTATGCTGGCATATGTTACACATGCACTGCCTTATTCTCCCTGGCACAGATGGCAATATCTCACATCATCACAGATCTTAACAGAGAAACTCTGTTAGTTGAAAAAAGCTCTCCGGGATCTCATCAGACCAAAAGACCTAAAAAAAAACACACTTAAGAAATGTTTTTTTTCTAATGGGCCAATCCCCCCACCACCCCCATTCTTTTCATGAGCAAAATGCCCTCACCTCCTCAAACTTATCAATATTAACTCTGTGTTTACTCAACTGTGTGAAAAGGCAAAACTCCCCTTTAAATTTGCAAGAATTTCACTTACACATCAATTCCCCACAGTCTGCTTAATTTAATATTAAGGAGTTGAGTTTCAGCAGTGACAACCTTATCCAACACTAATCAGCTATCTGCAGGAAAAACTGAAAATGCTTGCACTAGCCACTTCTGCCTATGGTTGTTACATACAGAGAAATATAACAGGATGAAAGGTCTTATACATACAGTCTGTAAAATAGTAAGAAATTATACAGGCACAGAATTTAAAGATCTGTGTTCACCTTACTTTTAATTTCTCTTTGTATTAAAATTAGACTAAGATTTGTCAGCTTAATTAAAGTAGCCATCTTAAAATTTCAGTTTCATTCTTGTTTTCTGAGCACAAATGCAATCCTTTCCTCTGATCCACAAAGAAAAGTAGTAATCAAGAATGATTTTAGAAATATAAGGACCACAAGTTTCTGAGTTCATGAGCAGCTGATGTTTTGTGATGCATTATTGTAAATAAACACAACATTATGAAATTGTTAATATTCTGCACTTGTTCAGGCTGCTATAATAATTACATAATAAGAATGAAGTATAACCTACTAGTTCATTAGATAGTTCATGCTATTAATTAAAAAGGATAAGCCATGCATGTTTTAAAAATACATTAGACAGAAATTGTGTATTTAATTTATCTGGCATGCCCTCTTTTTATCAATTTCATTTGAGCAGGCTATAAAATGTGTGAATCTCCAAATACACATCAGCTTGAAATTGTTGGAGTGATACAGATTTTATTTGTTGATTAGGTTTAGAGACTTCAGAACTCTGAGTTATTAAAACTGCTGTCACATGCTGATAAGGACATGAACAGCATTAACTCAGAGTATAGAATTTTTAAGGTTATTCTTTCTCAAAGTACTCTTAATTAGACAATGCCAGATATTTCTGATTACATTATCAATACAGAATGGAAAATTACTGAAGTCACTCACTGTAAAATTAATTAAGCCTTCAAACTAAATACTAAGGTTTTAAGAACTGCTTCTACCGTAATGTAACTGTTATTCATATTTTCCACATAAAAATGAACAAAAATACTTTATTAGCTATCGCATTATTTATCAGTTTAATTAAAATGAATAATTTGGAAGGAACACGAAATTGTTCACAATTCCATAGTATGCTATTAAGCTGCTACTTCTTTTTTAACAACATCTGATACTATTTAACAATGCTGTATTCTTCAACAGGAAAGAGTACGACATAGTTTGTTTTTATCTCTCCTATGATAGAATATTCAAATTCCATGTCAGTCTTTTCCTCTTTATGCAGATTATATAAGAAAAACATACAGAATTCACCACCATTTCCATTATGTTGGCTACAAATAATTAAACTATGGATGTGTAATTACATAAAATCGATTACAATTGGGGATGTACTGTTTGATTTGACACGAGAAGTTAAGTCATAAGAAGCTATTGTATGAAAATTTAGTTGATGACAGATTTTCTGGTTTTGTCATCTATTCTCACTACACTTTTATGCACACTCTGCCTGCTGACCATTACTTCTAGACCTAGGAACTCCTCTGTGGAGTAGATGTCATCAAGGCAGTCACCTGGGATTTTTTTTCCTCATGCTGTAATGATTCTTTAACCTCTAAGAGCATCCTAGTGGTTGTTGCAGAACCATAGCTAGGTCATGTTTGTTGTATCCCTGAGAAGTTCCTAAAACTCTTGACACTTCAATTCAGACCCTAACACCTTGCACCCAGGGCAGCCAACCCCTTAATTCTACTAAGTTATTATGTAATGAGTGGTGTGATGTCTCACTTGCTCAATCAAATGATACAGTTTATCAAAAAGTGCTGCAGGCACTGTAAGCCTTCACATCTTAGAAGGTCTCAAGTCTCCACTACAGATAAAAATAGATAGCTAGTGCCCCCTATGACATGATATTATCTCCATCCATCTTGGATAAAGAAAGCAGGCTAAGAATTATGAGGTATCTTTTTCCTCTATTGCTAGATCCTTCAGCACACTTATTAAAGCAGAATCACCTTATGATCAACAGGATGTTATCCCCCTAAGTCATGGAAACAGTTGGTTTTGCAACAATGTTTATAATGACAAAAGATGTATAAAACATAATAATGAATGAAATTCACACCAATACACAAAACACTGTAAAATTGAATGTGTTTTTTTAAAAGGATTGACGTAACTTCTTTTTCTCTCTGTATCTCTGTCTCTCTCTCTCTCTCTCTCTTTACCTTTGTTTGTTTGTCTTTCTCTCTCTCTCTTTATATATACATATATATATATATATATATATATATATATATATATATATATATATATATATATGGGTTCACTACATATGACTGAAAGTTCATATGATTGAAGACAATTTGACTGAGACCAAATGACCGAAAGTTCATTTGACCGAAAACCCATATGACCAAAAACTCATTTGACCGAAAAACAGCACTGGCAGGTATATGCCCTATTCCCCACTGTAGTGCGACCCTGGAGTGAGAATATAAAGTTAGGGGGGGCACCGGCCCCCACATTTTTCAACCAGTTTTTACTGATGTTGTATGTTTTAATGCATTTTTAATAGATACACATGTATATAATAATGAATAAACTGCAATTATGTGAGGAGCTACATGCCCCACACCCCCCAATGTGGGGCGCTGTGCCCCCCGCACCCCCCAACAATATATTCTCACTCCAGGGTCGCACTACAGTGCGGAACAGGGCATGTACCTGCCAGTGCTTTTTTTCTGTCAAATGAGTTTTTGTTCATATGGGTTTTCGGTCAAATGAACCTTCGGTAATTTGGTCTCAGTCAAATGGGCTTTGGTCATATGAATTTTCAATCATATGTAGTGACCCCATACACACACACACACACATATATATATATATATATATATATATATATATATATATATATATATATCTCCTACAAGGGTGGTTTTATTACATTTGTCCTTATATTTACTTACTGTGAAAAATTAAATACAACAAATCCTGCCTTCTCTCCCTTTAAATAAAAGATGACATATTATTTGATAAAAAAAGGCCAGCTATTACTCCAAACAATCTGCAGATGACATGGTGACAGCTAATGATCAACAGTTACTATGCAAGAACATTTCTAAACTGTTGTTATATGACACTTTGATGGTATCAAACTAGTTACTTTGTGCTCTTGACTTGTGCAGGTTCACAGGTAAGAACTGGACAACTGATCTGCAGACCAAGTTTCATCAAGTCTAGCCAAAAAGCTCCAGTCAAAAATTTCCTCTGGCCTCAAGGAAGACAAGATTAGCTAGACCAGGAAAGAATTTGAGGATAACCATCCAGTTATCTAAGTTTATCTTGAAGGAGGCAAGGATGCTACTTTGCTTGAGTTGCAGCTGAAGTTAGTTTCAGAGGAGAGTTCTACATTGGGTTATGAATCTATAATGCTGATATGTCTAATTTATCTTCTGATGATGGCTTAGACCCTTTATCCAAGTATCTGACTTACCATTATTTCTGCAAAGGAATAGGAGATCAAATAGGGTTGAATCACTGATGGCATGAAATGCTAGACACAGATCAACACGGCATCCATAATTTTATATCTGAAAACTGAAAATGTTTGAATGCATTTATTCAAATTAAGTTGCCTTGATTTTTAATATATATATATATATATATATATATATATATATTATAAAACATTACTTTATTTAGTAAGTAGTCTCTATGAACTAATTTAAAAATTACCTTTCTGATATTAGGAGCTACTTCTTTTATCCAATCATATTGTTGATTCAGTGTATTCAGTGTATACCCAGCTATTTCATGCAATTGTGTTATGAATGGATTCACTCTTCATTTAAAGGTTTTTCCATTTCCACACCATTTCAGAGAAATCCACAGACAAGTTAATAAGTTTCATGTTCATTTTGATACAAGTTAATAAGTTTCATGCTAATTTTGATAACGTAAAGATCTAAGGACATGGAAATCAAAACTGTATACTAAAATAGAATTTATATGGGAAAGTAAGCATTACTTATTCATTTTACTAGAAATAGGATGATAAAAAGAATCAGCTAGTTCAAATATATTAATTGATTCATTTATGGTGTTTGCTGTTTGATTATTTTTAATATTTGAACTGGCATTTTTAGAATGGTTTAGAAGTACATTCAAATCTATTATAATAAAGTGGTGATCTTTAAAATTTTAAGATTGACATATAAAGAAAACAAAATATGTATCCTACAAAAGGAATGTAAATATTTCAGCAGGATGGTCTCAAAAATAAATAGTGTATAATAACTGCAGAAATAAAATGTCATAATAATAATGCTGAAATTCAAATGTTGAGGATATTTGCAATCACAATATTAATCCCAACATTATTTTAATTGTTATCCACTGACACTATCTTCCTTCTTTTCCTAATCTACGTTTTATGACATTCCATAGTTCATTTAGTATGTGGAGTACCTTTACCAAAGTAGACTGTGTTGTGCTATTACAGAAGGGTACAGAAGAGATAAAAAACAGTTTCTTATAAGATGAATATTGTATGTGTTCTTGATTCCAAGAGAAATGGGTGGGTATTCAGTAAGTATATTGCTGCTACTAGTTTTGGGGTAATGCTAGGGGGCCCCATAATGTTCTACTCTGCTTAACGTGTTGTTTGTCCAGTCCAATCAATTCCTTTATAAAAGTCTTTTTAACCAATGTATAAGGCTGACTAACAATCATGCCATCCGTAGGCTGTTAAAATTATAAATAAAAGTTGCAGACTCTGACAGTCTATCCTTCACTTTCACCAAACAAAGAAAAATCTTCACCTGAGTTTACTTGAGGCCACATACACATTGAGCCCAACCTGGGTCTTCTAATTTTTTGAATCTTTTGGTCAGAATCATGATCTGACCCAAAGGATATATCCTAATGAGAAAAAAAACTTACTGATTTGCTATAAACATGCAGCCTCCTTTAATGCAGCACTAAACAGGCAACTAACTTCCCATCAACTAACTTACACAGCTGATTGTCTCACTAAACTTGTAAGAATTTCACCAGCAGTGGTCATTTTACATACCTTTAAAGGCAAATTACACATTTTATATGCATAACACATTTTAAAGACAGCTTACACCTTTTTATATACATATGATATATATATATATATATATATATGTGTGTGTGTGTGTGTGTGTGTGTGTGTGTGTGTGTATAGATAAATAGGTAGACAGAGAGATAGATAAAGGGTGGCACAGTATCTCAGCGGGTAGTATTGTCACCTCACAGCAAGAGGTTCTCTGGTTCAGTTCTCAGCTGGGGTAAATTCTGGCGGAGTCTATATGTCCTCACTTTGTTTGTGTGGGCTTTCTCTGTGTGCGCCTGTTGCCTCCCCTTTCCAAAAATATTCAATAGGTAGATTGGACACTCTAAATTAACAGGGCTAGTCATCTGGAGGTATAATCATTGGCTTTAGATTACTGTTACTGCTGAACTGATATCCTGACCTCATGTGCAGAAATGGGGGAAAAAGGGTTGTGGATGGATATATAGATATATATAGATAAGTGTGTGTGTGTGTGTATGTGTGTGTGTGTGTGTGTGTGTGTGTGTGTGTGTGTGTGTGTGTGTGTGTGTGTGTGTGTGTGTGTGTCTGTGGACCCACCACAAATGAATTGGACATCAGCCTTTTCATAAGCTGAGATTTGCTGACAATATGTGGACTCTCCTCACTGATAATCCTTAAAAAAGATTAAACATGTCATGTCTGTAGCTAGTGGAGTCTGGCTTTATTGATTTCAATGCATTAATAAAGAGTTATAAGTAGAATGTCATTTTAAATTCCCTATCCTTGAGTGGAGCACTTGTATGTTTTCAGGGAGTAATTTTCATATCTCCCATGATAACATCATGTTAGTCTTATGAAGTATGAAATAAGCAAAGTGTCATAGGAGATTCACAATCTGTAAGGTGCAACACATGCATGTCTGTAAGGGATCATCTGCATATTTTCCATGATCTTATTGAGTTAATTTATTTTTTTTCTTTTCCTCTTTCTCTTCAAGGTGGAACTCTTGTATGTCTTTAAGAGTTAATTTGCACATAGGCCATGATCTTGTTGACTTAGTTTAGTTTCTTTTTTCTTCCTTTCTTTGTCGCCAACTTGTTCTTTACTTCTCCTCCATTTTGTATGCCAAGTATTCAGAAGAAGTCTACAGAAACTAATGATTGCACTTTTGAGAGTTATAAGATACAGCTATTGCAGTTTAATAATATTCTTTGTTTACGAAACACACATTGTATGCACATCATGTCAAGCCTTACCTTATAACATCAGATGCATAAGGCACTCATTTTAATCATTTTTTTATGTATGAAAAATAGTTAACATAATTATCATATTTATAATAATCATTCTTTAACATAATGTATGGTTTGAAATATTATTATTTTGTATATTTCTTTCTCAATGCACAAATATGTACCATTTCTAATCTGAAGAGTGTAAAATTGCCAATTATATACAACAGAAGCTAGTATATATCAAAAGTTCCCGGTAATATAATTTGCAACTTATAAATAATCCTTACATTTTGTACTACTAAATATGTTTATATGAGCAGCTATTTCATAACTTGCACATGCACTGCAGTTAAAAGAAACTTAATCACTATTTACGTGATATACATTACACGTTCATTATTATTATCAGCTCATGTTTTCCCATTTTACTCAGAGTTGGGGTATTGCTTCAACTTTCAATTCTTCTATTAAGTCAGAGTCACTCTTTTACCATCTTTGACAGTCATTCCCACCTGTTGTAGGCCTCCTCGCTTGCAATCCACCCATCTCCTGGCTGGATGTCTTCTTTTCCTCTACTCTTGCCTACTTCCTGTCTTTCCCAAATCCGCTTTAACAAAATCGAGTTGTGCTTTACTGCACATGTACTTGACTTACTGTAGTCTGTTCTCCTTGACCTTCTCTGTAATTTGGTCTACTTTGCTTTCCACTATGGTGTCCTTATTTCTTCGTCTCTTCCCTAGTGTGTATCCTACTACCCTTTTCAGGCTACCACAGCTGCTCTGTCTTCACTGCCCTGATTTCTGTGCCCACTGTTTGGAACACCCCACATTTCAGCTTCCCAGTCTTCTCATCACACACTACCTCTGTCACTGTGTACCACTTGGCTGCAGTGCCTCTAATTCCAGCTTTGGTCTTCTTTTTCAGACATTTGTTTTCTCTACAACTGGAAACTTGAATGTGTTAACCTGTTCTACTATTTCCCCTTCTGTCTCACATTTTAGCTTCTTCTGATTCCCCCCATTTGCTGCAGTTATCATGGTTTTGTCTCTATTTGATTTCATCCCCTATGCCATCATTTTTGCATTCCCATCCGTTATCATTTGCTGAAATTCCTGCCTACATTCTGCTTGTGATGCCACACCATCAACAAGGAGAAGTGTTGATTTATTCCAATAACCAGTTCACTTATACAGTGCTTCACCAATATGAACAGGAGTGGTCTCAGAGCTGAACTTTGCTGCATACCAGCCTCGAGTAGGGACCTATTTTTGAGTCTGAACATTATTTGTACATCATCCGTCCTTTGGATACGGTTTGCACATATTTTACCAATGTTTCCATGGCTTCAAACTATCACAGGACTGCCCAAATAACTTTCCTTTTACCTTGCTGTGTGATTTGTCTAAGTTTAAGAATACCTAGCTATACTCTTTCCTCTTCTCTAGCTTTTTCTCCATTGTTTGTCTCACTGGAAATACTGGGTCATGTTTACTGCATCCTGATTTGAATCTAAAGTGCACATCTCTCATCTCACTTTTTATTATTGTATTCATTTCTCAGTCACCCTTACCAACACTTTCATGTAATGTGACAGGAGTATGATACTTTTCAACTGCCCATAGTTTTGAATTTCCTTTTTTCCCTCAGATACTCGCACTAGAATGCTTATTTAGAAGTGGTTTGTGATATAACTGCCTCCATACATGCTCAGGAGCCAGGAGCTATTTCTCCCCTAAAGCATTCAACATTTTCATCATATCTGCTCTGCCTTCAACCAAACCTGCTATTTTCACTAACTTAATTTCCTTAACACTCTTCATTACTTTTGTTTGGGTGGGTTCCCCTGCCCATTTCATTGTAAGCTGTTTATACAGCAGTACCACTTCTGCAGGGTTTCCTTCATCTAGCAGAAATAATTCTTTAAATCAAAATATTTCTAGTATTTTCAATAAATCCTTCTGATGCTCTCATCTCCTTTTTTGTGTATTCTCATTCAGTCGACAGGTCATGCTAATTTCCCCTTACTCTATCCTTATTACCCACAATGCACAATCTAATTAATCATTTGGCATATATAGCTCTAAACAACTCTCTAAACTAGAAAGATCCCAAAATGTTATAACCAAAAAAAAAAACATTAAAGAGCAGATAATATTCAACTAGACTTAAAACCTCATTTTTAATTTCTGGGACCTATAGACTCATGTTAGGTGATCTGCGCCTTGCCTGCTGAGAAAAGTCAAAGCTTGATCTCTGACACTTCATTTGTTTCAGGAAGAAAACTTATGTGTAAAAAAGACATAGTCCCACAACATAAAATCAACACAACCTCATTCAGAGATAAGTTCATCACCCAGCTACTCTCTTGTCTATATATTCAGAAATCTGTATATATTAGTAAAACCCAAGCAATATTAAATTTTCAATTAGCTGAAAGGATGGAATCCCATAAATTCCTCCAAGGATTCATTTTTCTCAAGGTTTTAACTATGCCAGGTGAAACATTATCATGTCAAAATCCTCCCTATCCCTCCTTTTCCTATATTTCTTCCTATTTCCTTTCTATAATACAAGCTGAGAAAATTCTATCTTTCCTTAGTATCCATAAACTTAGAATGCATGTTATGTTTAGGATGCCCTTGGGGGGTACCAAGACCATAGACATAAATTCCAGTAGACTCCATTGGTGTATAACACCCTTCTCTTGCAGAATGATGAAAAAGAGCAGCTAACATCTCAATGCATACTACACGACCCTGTGTCAGTCTGGCACACAACACTGTGCAAAGCACTGCATAGCACAGGGAGGTAAGTTAGTTATAGTACAATCTGTGCTATAATCTATGTGTGATTCCTTGTTAAGGCATACTGCACTGTAAGTACCTGCCTTACATAACTACTATGATTCTTCATCATGTCTAAGACTGATAAAGAAATTACAGTTATTAGGTATGAAAAGCAGGCCAGGGTTCATTACCATACAATGTTAGTAACAGGATCTGTTGTTAAGTAAGATCTATTTGGTAGGAGCTCACCGGTGTCCCTTTTTTTGGGGGGGGGCATATTGTTGTCAGCTGGCTTACCTGTACCACATGGAACACTGCTCATGGTAGAGACTTTACTGCTGTGCAGTGGAGTTGATGCATTCTTCTTTTTCTTCTGATATTGTCTTACTGTGCTAGTATATTGCTCAGCACAGTATGCTGACCAACATTCTAACAGGGGAGAGGGATCATTTCTCTTAGCAGCACAGCTGCATTTGTAGGTATGTGTGCACATTATCATTCTTGCACAGGATATCCTGCCAGGACTAGCTAGCACTTCAATGGTGCTAGTTGTTTCAGCTATGTATAACTTGGGGGGTGTGATTTTTATACAGACTGATCTAGTGACATTCATCAAATCTATGTTATGTTGACATGGCTAACATTGACACATGAACATGAAAATGGACAGGTTGACATGCTTCAGTATCTAAACACCACAGGCCAGCATAAAGAGTACATAAGGCACTTGTAGACAAAGTAAAGTAAATGAAAAATTACTTTATTCAGACTGGTTTCGGCTACTCAGCCTTCCTCAGTGAAACAATATCACAAACATATTCCTGAATTAGGCTATATATACCCACCCCCAACCAATGGAAGACATGGTTCAACCCAGAAAAAAAAACTGAAAAAAGTAATACATGAGCCATAACAAATGGAACAATAGACTGATATTATATTTAAATATTGATATCCATACATATGTAAAATATAAAATACATATGAAGAAAATATTTATACATATAATGACATACCTACATATAAAAATATATATGTATACATATATGTATATATGTAAGTAGACAAAAGAGTGATAAATACAAGGTGTGATCAGTAAAAATCTTGGATATACATAATTACAACAAAAAGAAACATAACCAACTGTGGTGTCCTACATATGCCTTAAAAGGATGTGCACTTGTAAACATACTATGTGTATATGTAAATACAATAACTTGAATTACATATAAACAGTCCATTATATATGAATATATTATATATAAGCAACATATGATATATGGAGCAAGTAGTGCACACATACATAAAAAACAACAAAATAGACATGAAAGCCCATAATGTCTTTCATAAGTGGTCATTAAGTCCTGGGGAAAAAAGCGCCCCTAGGTTAATGATCCAATATTTTTCTTTATGATTCAGAATAGTATGCCAGCCTTGTTGGTTACTTCTATCCCCAATTATTTTATCAATAACCATAAACCTAAACTCAGCATTGGCATGTTTAAGGCTGTGTCTATATAGGGCATTAGTTTCTCTTTTATTTCGGATATCACTTCTGTGCTCTGACATCCTGATTCTCAGTGAACGGGAAGTTTGATCCACATAAAAAGCAGGGCATTTGCATGTAGCTAAGTAGTTTGGCTGTCTTAGTGACATGCTTCAGTGCAAGTGTCGGGGTTATTTCTTGGAACATGCAGAGGTAAAATCCATTCTTTTCTGGAGAAAGGCAAAGCATCCATGCATAGCTCTCAACTTCTTCACACAAGAAATCTGGACACAGCCAAAATTAATGGGGGGGACAAAGGTCCAAAAATAGGAACAATTTTTTTAAATATTGCTCATGAAAAACTCACCCTGGGATTCAATAAACTCTGTGTGGGCTTCAGGTGGAGCCTATCAAATTTTACATGTTTGCACAGAGGTGCACAGCAAGTGGTAGAGCGCAATGCATATTAATTGGATCTAGCGGGTCTAAGCTAGGTTTCATGGCTGGCCACAGTGTTTCTGGCCAGGAAACCATGAAAGTAAATATGGACATCAATTCTGTGTAAAGCAGAGCACCTATGGTCTGCGGATTTGTGCAGAATGCCACCAGGGTCGGCCTTAGGTCAAGTGGTCCCCTAGGCAAAAGGGCTCTACAGTGCCCCCCCACACCACCTGGTGCCCCCATCCTGGTCTATTTACACCATCCAGTTTACTGGAAAAGCACCCCTGCTACACCAGCATCCTAGGCAGCTGCCTAGTTGGCCTATGCCTAAGGCCGGCTATGAATGCCACAATGATCACCAGGAGTTCACAGACAGCTGTCAATCTGTTAGTGCAACACATCTGCACAAAAGCCTAAATAATGAGGAAACAAATAACCAGAAATAGGGACATATCTGATATAGATGTCACACAGAAAAGTGTTAAACTGAAATTTTGTCAACCATACCTCTCAACCTCTTAGTGCAAGAAATCTGGACAAAGTTCACAAAATGGTGGGACAAAGACCCAAAAATAGGGACAGATTTTAAATATTGCTCTTATAAACTTAGAAAGTTGCTAGAGTAATAGTATTTGTGCTAGCATGCATTTTTGAAGGATTTGAAATCTAAAACTTAAATGCATGTCTTTATTTAACAATTTCAGTCCTCAGATCATCCCAGTGATTTGCCAGAAAACCACAAATTTTATGAGGAACAGACCAAAAATATGAAGCAAAAATCTCGACATTCTGCAAAAATCTGGGCAGCTGAGAGGTATGCTGTCAGCCTCTTAGAACAAGAAATCAGAACAAAGCCATACATGATGGCGGAACAAGGGCCCAAAACTATGGACAGAGTTTTAATATTTTGGTCTTCCAAACTTAGAAAGTTGAAGAAATAATAGGTTGTACAGTACTGTAAACTTTCTGAAGAGCATTAAGTTTGAAACTAAGATATCTGTCATCATTTTTATGACATGCAAATGATTTACCAGAAATATGCCATATGTTATGAGGAAAAGATTGATAATTAGAGATAAAAAGTGGACATTCTGCACAAATCAGGACAGTTGAGAGGTATGACCTCAAATGTATGCAATAGTGACTCACACCACTCCTGAGATCATCCCAGTGATATGTCAGAAAGTTACAGATTTGATAAGGAAAGCATCTGAACACCCTGGGAAAATATGGACAGTTGAAGGGTGTGAATCTGAAGTATATGGTCCAAACACAGTGCAGGGCAGATTACCTACAGTGCAGAGTATTGTGATATTCCATTCCTGGCACTATGTACTGAAGCTGTGTAAATGATCTGTAACAAGACATGGGCTGCCATGTAAAATGAACACTCACGAGAAGTGTTTGTATTGAATAGGGACACACCCATGAATTGTAGGAATGAACACAGAGAAAAAGAACAGGGGAAACTACCTAATGTACAGCAGAGGAGGGCATGTCAATTGAAGATGGTTGTAGCAGCAACACCAATGACATATCTGTATGGTACAGTAGGGACTGCACAGTGAAAATGTGCTTTATGTGACTATCTTGCAAGGTGACATAACGATGTGGAGGATGTCTGTATGAGATAAGCATCCTTATATGAATAATGCAGAGGACTTCAATCAGGGTCCTGAAATGCAATTGGGGTAAGGTGCATTTTGTAAAGCTGTCCAAACTAATATGCCAGAATATGATTGCACTACCACCACAGGTCTCCAGCAACTTGGGCACAGGTAAAGCCTCAGGGAAAACATTACAAGAACCAGCCACAATCACGGACAATATCAGAATAATACAACCAGTGGTCTCATGCCATTGACACAACATATGTGATTTATAGTGATAAGAGATGAGTCAGCATGCACAAACTTGAACAACTATTATGATATATCCACACTCTATGAGAGTAACCACGCACACTGTTCTGGTACTGTAACATCTGCTGGAGGTGTTAGGAGGGACCCTGCTATATTTGTACGGAAAAGTATGGGAAATACAAGCTAGTTGACTTGTGGGCATGGCATATATATATATATATATATATATATATATATATATATATATATATATATATATATATATATATATATATATATATATATATATATATATATATATATATATATATATATATATATATATATATATATATATATATATATATATATATATAATGGGTCTGGTTCATTTCGCCGAAACTTATGTCAGCAAGACCAAATCGCTGAAAGCACAACTTGCCGAAAACTCATTTTGCCAAATTTCATTTCACTGAAAATAGTAGTGGCAGTGTAGAGGCCCTTTTCCTGACTGTAGTGTGATCCTGGAGTTACACTATATAGTTGGGTGTGTGGGGGGGCATAGCCCCCCCCACCTAGCTTGAATTATACTATGCAGTTTCTGTTAATAGGGTAATTAATTACTTTTTAATTTTATATATATATATATATATATATATATATATATATATATATATATATATATATATATATATATAGATATATATTTTATATATATATATATATATATATATATATATATATATATATATATATATATATATGGCACAAGTCACACTGTCATGAATGATATACATGCCATTAATACTGCCAAACACCTATGTATGTAGCATGTGCATAACTAGAACAGGTAGCACACATACATCTGGTGTAACAACCTAATTGGTGTTCCGCACCATCAGACAATCATGTATGTTTCACAGAAAGAATACCTAGGTATGACCATTAAGCTGTTTGATAGTGCACTGTGACAATGGTGGTACAGTTCAGTTACATATTACTGGAAGATGTGTCAGGAGGTACATGAAGAAGGGTGCAGTGTGCACAGTTAGTGGTGTGATGAAGGCTGGGAACCATGAAGGTATTATGGCCTCTGATGTGAATGTCCTTCACATACTCAGTACTTGTGTTACATTAAAGGGAGAAGTCAGCACTGTGACCACATGCTGGTGGATATGCCACTTAACATCTACCCCAGTACATGGGTCACATACATATTGGTCTGGTTATAGGGTCTGAAGTCCACATTATACTTGTTTGATGTGTTTGTTTTCTGAATTAACAAATCCCCCTGTGAGTCTTGTCAATGCAGGTGTTGTCATTCCTATGACTTCAGCATTTATTATGTGTTGCTACTGTGTTATAGTAATGTCACAGAGGAGTTAATAATTACCTACAGTCTGTAGTCCTTCAGGCAGCTGTGTGGATACAGCATTTGCATGTCATATGTGATGTCCATCACTTAACCAATGGACAAGAAAGGGCCTATCAGACACTCTTGATGTACAGACCTGATCACTGGACCTAAGATATATGTCACATCACACATTCTGACATAGTCAAATGCCATGTATGAGATACACTGGTCTACCCATTTGGTGATATAGCTGCTTATGGCTACATATGACGGTGCTGAGTGAATACCTCAGTGTGGATTTGTATCATATATTTTCATCTGGTCGAGTTCCATAAGACGATAATGTTGTCATCATAAATGCCCTCAATGACCTCCTTGACGACATATATCAGATGTAACAGACATGATGTAGCATTAACAACTCAAACAGGTATGTTGCCCACAGCCAGAATATGACTAGTGTACATGTAAAAGAGGTCCATGATCACATGTTGGTCCACTTCACAGTTGAAGAGGGCTAGGATATGTCTATACAAGCATGCATCAGGTGCTGGGAATATAGCCCATGTGGAAGGTGTGTTGAAGTATGTATTCAACCATATCAGGAAGGTGTATATGCTGAGTCATACCACACATGATCTGTGATGCTGTCACCGGCCATTTGTTCTGTGTGATAGGCCTGGATGAAGATAAGAGAGTGCATACCACCTATCATAATCTGGCCTAGGGTTTTAACACAATCCCCATGCAGGTATCATTGAGAAACTCTCCCAGTTGGGGATTAACCCTTACATCAGTAGATGGATAACCAATATGTTCACCCATAGAACACATGCTGTGAAAGTTGGTGAATCAACCTGTACCAATAGAGCTGTTTCCATTGGCAAACCCCAGGGATCTGTGCTTGGCCCTTCACTGTTTAGACACTATTTCTCAACAGTTCAGGCTAAAGTACATGGCCTTTGCCTAACCAAATTTGCTGATTCTTGCATATTGGGTGCTATCATTGAGTCCACCAATGATGATAACATAGCACAGGAGGCATTAACTCAAGCAAATGAATGGGGACAAAGGCACACAATCTACAACTAAATGCAGAAATTTGTCTTTTTTATGTTGTCCATTTGAAAACTGGAATTGCATGTTAAACACAGCACTGACAACAGCCCTACTATGCTGACACCCAGTGATGCCAGCACTGGGAACACATGTAGATAGCAGTCTGAATTTCGACCACCAAGTGTCCACACTGGTATTGAAAGGCTATATTGTGCACATCATACGTCACACCATCATATGCAGATCTTATGATTGTATGACAGCACTGTAGTCAAATGGCATCAGAACAATAATAGAGTATAATACTCTCTTTCACATGTATCTCATCAGGCACATGCAGCAGCTGGAAAGACCACAGGGCTTTCTGAGCAAGGTAGTACAGTGCCTACAAACCATACCATGATGTATGTGGATAGAGTTAAAGCCATGTAACTGTAATCTGTCTGGCATTGGATGAGGTGGTATCTGCCTTGTCCCCAGGCCAATGTCTGACCCTGTCCTGGTGGGTGTACTGCATATCAAAAAATCTGATACAGCTGAGGACATCAGCAGTGTCTGTTGAGAAGAATATAATAGTATCCTACATGGTGGTGTAAAATGCTCTCTGTAATGCCAGGCAAGAGCTTTGACACACACACACACACACGCACACACACGCACACACACACACACACACACACACACACACACACACACACACACACACACACACACACACACACACACACACACACACACACACACGCACACACACACGCACACACACACACACAGTGAGAACATACCCTCTACCTATCTAAGTACACAGACTACAGAACACAGTACTTTATGAAATGTCGTGGCACAAGTCGGACTTTTACAAGAATGCAGGTGAACTTATAATTGATGACATCAGCCGGCCATGTGGGGGACAAGATGTTGGGTGGACTGCATGAAATGGATGCATAGGCATCTGCAAGAATCAAAATACTCTCCATCCATGGTATTGGAACAGTAACTATGGAATACACAATTCTACTCTTCTGTCTATATAGAAACACACACACATGCCCAGTTGACTACACTGAGAACAGAACCCCTACCTATCTATGTACACAGACTACAGAACACAGTACATTAAACAACAGCCATGGCACAAATCTGACTTCTCTAAGAATGCAAGTGAACTTATAGTAGATGACATCATCAGGCCCTGTGGGAGGCAAAATGTTGGGAGGCCTACATAGCTTCATATCTTCATAGGAGGTCACTAACCTAATGGCCTTATGGTGTTTAGAAGCCTAGCTTTGTAAAAACACAAATACCCTTATTGATCATAGGTGGATAGTCGTTGTTAGCGGAGCAATTTTGTGAGCACTACCAACAGGCCTTGTCCATGAGGGACATAGGTGTTACCCCAGAGGTAACTTTACAATTACCCAACCAGTAGTCAAGGTTGAGCTTGAGCAGTGTCATTGAAGAGCACTGCTTCACATGTGGTGGGAGACTAATACAGTGGACTGTCATTCATTGGGGCATATATCTGTCTCCCAGGCATATTCTGTTTATGTCACAGACAACATTGAGAACCCTGAACCAAGTTATTCTTGTCCCATTTGATTTATAGTTGTCCATCATTTCCAGTAGGCTAGGGTCTAAGAGTGCTCTGTAGGACAGGCATAGGTCACCTCTCAGCAGCCTGCATGATACTGAATACAGTGACAGATCTTTCAGTCTTTCCATGTATGTCATGTTTGGAGGCCCTGGATTATCTCAGGCACAGACCTGTGTTTTCTCCAATTGTTGCATGTGTCTATTGGGGTACATACAGAAGGTAGCATTGTACTCAATTAGTGGTCTGATAATGGTAAAGTACAGCAGAGATATGACCACCCTGGTTTTGGATGTGATGTCCATATGTATGATGCGTACAATGCAGAATGCGTGTGTCACCCCTATGGACACATAGTGATGAAAGTGTAGATTGCCATCAACATGTGTTCCTAAGTCTCACAACACTGTAAGCTTAGAGGGGTACTGTGTATATCATAATTAGCAGGGGAACTTCATTGCCAAAGGGAACAATGAGCCATTGGATGCTTTAATGTTCAGTCCATGAGCTTGGCAACAATCATTTATGTGTGTCAGCTCCTTCCATAATATGTTACCATTATTGAGGGACTCCATATTAGTGCATTCAGTTACCAGTCATCTGCAGACTTGGTAAGCCGCAGGCTATCTACCACTGTCTGTGCTTAGCAAACTTTGTCAGCCACTGACCTTTTGTTTTGTCTATACTTCCAAGAAGTAGATTACATACAATAGGGGCTGTGGTATTGATCCCTGTTGAACACCACTGATAATGGATCTGCCTGTGGAGGAGGAATCCCCTATTTTGACTGTATGTGCTCTGTCAGTGAGCCAGTTTGTAAGCCATCTGATGATATATGGGTTGATTCCTCAGTTGTGTGAGTTTTTCAATGAAGTCTGAGTGAGGGATTGTATTAAAGGCCTTGGTAAGTCTAGGCAGGCTGTATGCACAGATTTGTATTTGTTCAGTGCTCTGTGACTTTCTCAAAAAAGTCCAACAGGTTCAGTATACACAATCTCCCTTTAACAAAACTAAACTGGGTCAGGTAAGGTGCTATATTTTTGTTGATAAGATTCATAATGATTCTCTCCATGGCCTTGCAGATAAGGCTGGTTAGGCTTATGGGTCTATAGTTCCCTGGGTTCATGGACGCACCTCCTTTGTGCAAGGGGATGACGGTAGCTGCTTTTCATTCCACAGGGACAAAACCAGTGCTTAGACTGTGGTTAAAATGAGTACTTAATGGTGTTAACTCCTGTTTTAAACCATTTAAAATACAACCAGGAATGTTGTCAAGTCCAATAGAGGCTGTGTTTTTGGCCTTGAAGAGACCAGTTAAGACCTGCTGTTTAGAGATACTAGGTCAGGCGGTAGGAATGTTTTGTGGTATATGTAGTGGAGACAGGGGAGAGAAATTTTCATTTAACCTGTCTGCTAGCAGGTTGGCTATTTCTGTAGGTTCAATATATGTGGTACACTCACCACAAGTTCAGCGCAAATCTAGGCTTTTCCTTTAAGGTTTTAGATGTAGCCAAAGAATGCCTTAAGTTTATCCTTAGCTAGGTATGCTAATTTAGATTCACAGTTTGCTTTAAAAGATTTTACAATATGTCTTATTTGTTTGTTCAAGCTGGGAAGTGTGTGTTTCCAATTCTGAAACCATTCCTTCATGTTCTTAGACAATATTTTTTCCTCTTGTTGTATAACCTGTTTATGGCAGATGTCCAACTTTTTTCTAGAGGATCTTGCTTTGGTCCTTTCAGGTATGGCTAAGTCAATACAACTGTATAGATGTTTATACAGGGCATTAGTGTACATCTGAGTATAGGTGTCCTCGCCAACAGAGGGGACAGGAGCTTTGAAGCTATAAATGCTATCTTTTAAGAGGCTGTAATTGGCTTTGTAGTAGTTTTTTAGCTTAATTTCTCCTGGGGGGAACTGATGTAATCATTTCTTCGAACAGCACTGATTTAGATCAAACTTTACCAGGGATGGCCTCACACATGCAGTGGTACACCAATCTCACATGTTGCTGCATATCAGATCAAGAATAGTTGAGCCCTTGTGGGGTGCCAACTAACTGTTCCAAGGCACTGAAGTTAAAGAAGTCCAAGAAACTTTGGAAGACCATGTTAGTACATATATAGTTTACCCAGTCTATGGACTGGTAGTTATAGTCACCCATAACCAGAGCGTTTGATTGTATTTTGAGTGGTTCTAGTAGATCCAAGTAGTCAGTGTGGATATCATGGTCCATGGAGGGGGATGGTAACTCAAAGTTGGGTCTTTCCTACAGTTATTTGCACATGGAGTAACTTTAGGGAGTCATTCTATTTAACCAATCTAGATGTCTATTAATCTTTGATGAATATTAATACTCCTCCGGCTTTAGTTCTCATGTGTTCATTTTGTGGTCTGAATGTGTGGAAGACATTATAACCCAGTATGGCCAGGGTGCTCTCTGCAGCCTTTAACCAGTTCTCTGTGACTGCACAGATGTACGCGTCTTCCAACGTGAGGAATGTTTCCAGTGAGTGCAGTTTTAAATTTAGACTCCTAGCATTTAGCAGCATAACCTTGAGATTGTTTTTCAAGGATATGTATGGGGAGAATCTTTTTTTGTGGGACAGGTGACCATTTATTTTTTTTTTATTTGAGAGAGAGAGGAATGTTGGGGAAGGGACATAGGTATGTCTAGATTAGTAAAGTTAGGTTGGCGAGGAAGCAATTGGAGACAGACAAGACAAACAAGACAAGAGACAGGGAATGTTGGGGACACTGTAATTGGGGTGAGGTTGGGGACATCCTGAATTCTTGGTTTTCAAGCTTGGTGACAGTGAGAATCGAGTGCTCACCCACTGAACTGTCATCATTGTCACCTCACTCCACTGCTGGGAAGGCTTGCTGTCTCTTTCTTCTCCTATTACTACTATGCAAAATGAGGTATAGCAGCATCTCCAGCCAATGCAGGCATGTAATAGTGCAGCCCAAAACCCTATGCACCATACCTGGCAACTCAGTGTGAGTGCTGAAACCACCACCTCCACCACTGCTCCCGGAGGATACTACTGGACCAGCTTCTTTTCTAAAACAGAAACCATTTCCATTTGGCCAGACAATTTGTTAAATCCTGTGGTACAGAATTGTAAAATTTACCTTTGTGATTCTTGGCATCTTTTAGAATTGTTGAATAAGATTCAAGTGGTGGATAAAAACAAGAAGTTTGCTTCTTTGGGTGAAGCTTCTCTGTACACTAGTATAGACCAAAAGCTAGGTATTGAGTATATGAGGGAATATCTTAGTCAACAAGTTGGTTTTCACAGTAGTCTTGTCTATACTTGTTGTACTTTGATGGAATTGGTGTTAGACAACAATTATTTCAGGTTTGAAGGAGAATTGTTCCAGCAAACATCACGAGTTGCTATGTGTGCTTGTGTAGCGCCTAGTTTTGCCAATTTAGTCATGGCAACTTGGAAGACCAAATTTTTAGTCACTCATCCTTTGGCTCACAATATTTTATTTTACAGGCGATACATTGATGACCTGATATTTTTATGAAAGGGAGACCTTGACTCTTTTTCTACTTTCCTTCGGGACCTGAATTGTACCACCAGTTTCCTAAGATTCACTTTGGGAGGGTTTGTTAGTATAGATTATTTGGATCTGCATTTGACCATTGATTATTCCAATTGTACTTTTCAAAGTAGTATCTATAGAAAATCCACCTTCGTAAAACAGTATTTACATCACGATAGTTTACATCCTAATTACATGAAACGAGGTGTAGTCAAGGGACAGTTTATAAGGCTCAGTCGTTTAAGTAGTGATGACATTTTTCTGGATAAAATGTCCAAGTTAAAATGTTTTTCTTTATAGACAGAGGATATGGATCTTGTTGGTTAAATCAGATTATTGGTGAAGTTTTTGTATTAAGAGCTAATATTGCAAGTCCTATTTTGACTTTCACTGGAGACACTTATTCTAACACAGTTGTAGCATCAGATCGCATCAAGGACAATTACAATTTGTCCTTTTCTGTATCTATCACTAATGAAATGGGTATTATTAGAGAGATTATTTCCAACAATTGGAAAGTAGTGTTAGGTAATTTTGAATTAGCTAAGGTTTTAGGTGATTGTCCAGTGTTTAGTTAGAAAAAAGTGTCTAACATCAAGATGATTTTTAGAGAGAGGATCTAAAAATTTTGGTTCCACTTACAATCTTACTCCTGGTACTTTTCCCTGTTTATCTTGTAAACAATGTAGATGTGTTAATGAGACATCTACAGTTACGCTCAAGCACAACAATAGGACCTTCACAGCAAATGGGCACTATATACATGTAAAACTACTAATATAGTCTATTTAGCTCCATGTACTTCATGTGAACATTTTTACATTTTTATATTGGTAAAACTATACGTACATTAAACAAATGTATTTATGAACACATATTGGCCATTAAGAAAAAGGATACATCCAACGCTTTGGCCAGACACTCTTTGGAGTGTCCTGTGTTCAAAAAGTTTTCCTTTTTTTGTGGTAGAAAGGGTAAATAATGCATTTTCAAGTAAAGATTTTAAAACACTTCTAGAGTGTCGCGAAGCTATATGGCAAATTATGTTAAATGCTGACCAGCTTCCTGGCTTAAATGACATGATCAATATTAAATGTTTTTTACAGGCACAGAGGTTTTAACATATGAAATTTTAATATATGTTTTTTTCAATAGAGGCTTGAACATTCATTGCTTATTTTGATAACAACACATGTATTTTTACATATATACATATATATTTATATATTTATATTTATATACACACACATATATATATATATATATATATATATATATATATATTTTTTTTTTTTTTTTGGATTTAAGTTCTTTTTTAAAAAATTGTTCATGTTCATAATTATTTACTAGAACAAATTGGATATACATTATGATTGGTTACAAATTACATGTGATGTCTTTAATTAGGTATTTATACCTAGTGATACATGTGGGTGTGTTTCTGAAGAGGTTCAGTTGTATTAAATCAAACAAAAACATTAAACATAAGGTTGTGATGTCCATTTTGTTCCCTCACCGGCAGCATTTTTAGCTACTTGGTTTGTATTTTGTATTTTGCATTTTGGTAGGGACATAAGTATGTCTGGATAAGTAAAGTTAGGTTGGCGAGGAAGCAATTGGAGACAGACAAGACAAACAAGACAAGAGACAAGGAATGTTGGGGACACTGTACTTGGGGTGAGGTTAGGGACATCCTGAACTCATGGTTTTTGAGCTTGGTGACAGTGAGAATCAAGTGCTGACCCACTGGACTGTCATCATTGTCACCTCACTCCACTGCTGAGGGAAGGCTTGCTGTCTCTTTCTTCTCCTACTACTACTATGCAAAATGAGAGATAGCAGCCTCTCCAGCCAGTGCAGGCATGCAATATTGCAGCCCAAAACGCTATGCACCATACCCGGCAACTCAGTGTGGGTGCTGAAACCACCACCTCCACCACTGCTCCCGGAGGGTACCACTGGACCAGCTTCTGGGGCAGGACTACATGAGGGTGCAGGAAGTGCACGGGCAGCAGAGGCAGTGCTGTCAGGTAGACTCCCAGTAATGCTGGGCATTGGTGCTGGAGCTGGTGAAGGGGGGGTAGGTTGATCATGTAAGACAGGTCCACCCCTCTGTGCTGTAGAGCATTTAGTGAAGTGGTACACATGGATGACATGGGCACATTAAAAAATACAATAAAATAAAAAAATATACAAAATATATTGTTTATAAATGATATGAAATAAAATAAAAAAATGAAATAAAAAAGAGAGAGAAGGGTTGGGGTGAGAGAGAAAAAAGAGATGATTGGTGCCTTCATTTGTGATGTACAATGCATTAATACAATTATTTGACTCTATTATCTTAACTTTTACTTTTAAGACTACTACCTCCTAACAGATGCACACTATACTACAGATTGCAGCAAGTAATCCTTGACATGTGCATATATTTGTGCAGCAGGGCATTTATGCCACTGGTATAGAGGTTTTAATTTAAATGTAAATACTATTGAATAATTAACAGTATTGTATAGATGGTAAGTGTAGTTTCTGAACACATAACCTTTGATAAAAGTCTAATATTGTACTCTTGGCTTGTGCTACAGACTAATGCATGTGTACTTGCTTTTACAATTTGAGATAGGCATGCTCAATTTGATACAGCTCTGTCAAATACCAAAAAAGCTATCTTTAACTTTTAATGCTACATCAGTACCATTCTGCTGCATACAAACCACATGCTTCCCCCAATCTCACCAATCTAACTCTGCGGATTCAGAAATTGCACCCATGAGCACTGGCAGATTTGCACCCTCCTAAAAAAAAAAAGAACAGAAAAAAGTGACACATTTTGCTAATAAACCATCTTTGAAATGCTAAAAGTGCTATCAAAGGAACTGACCCTGAAACATTTGCACATATTTATCATACAGCATTTCATTTACATGTATTGGCAATCATGTGTCTCTCTGGAATGGCTTGGCAAATGTGCCCATGCCATCAGAACACTTCAGGCTAATGTATACAGATAAAGGTGTTAAAGCCTTTACTTTAAATTTTTCTTAAATACATTCCAGCATATGCAGTATGTAGCTGACAAAATGGAAGCATACCTTCTGAAGTTCCCTACTCCTCTGTAGATATATATCCTTAAGAAATACCTTATGTCCAGTCTTCCCAACATAAACAACTCTCATCACCATTAGTTTGCCTAGCTACATAGTTGCCTTTTTATATGGTGTAGATTCAGGACTGTTACCATGATGAAGATGCAAATGAGGTGTGGACTCTTTAGAATTGCTGAATCCCAAACGTTTGGATCCATGTAGAAGATGTAAACATAGTTTAGACACTTCTCATTGTTTAGTTTTAATGGATTGCAATTGTGAATGATTGATGGTTGGGAGAAGGAAAACATAACAGCAATGTTGGCTGCCTCACTTCCACTGGGTGTGTCAGGCTGGATCTACAAAGTGTTAGATGTAAGGCTGGAAATGTAAGTAAGCAGCACACAATTCAAAAGTTGTGCTAATTAACATCCAACCTGGCCTTCATCTGTTGGCAACTACATATGACATTATTTCCACTTAATATCCTCACACATTTTAAGGCCAGTGATGTATAATGACTTACACACTGTATGTCTCACATTACTGGTTAGATATATATATTTGGAAGTAGTAATCATGGCAGGCTGTGTAATAACTAGGTGCACTACATCCAAAAATAATAACTGCACAAATAGCACTTGTATGGTTTGATATCACTGTAGATGCTGTTGCCATTGGTTGTTTGCAGATTAACTTCAGTTCTTTGCTGCAAAGTTGTTGTGTGGCAAAAGATGAGGCACCCATCCTGTGTTCTGAAGGTGCATTGGAGTGAGAGTTCAAATCCAGATCTGTGTAAACATACCTGATGTGACCATCATTTTCTTGTGTGCATGTCATACATTGATTTTCCTCATTTCAACTACTTACCCCCTTTTTTTTCTCTTTCTCCTTTTCTGTTTTTGTTAGTCTGCAGGAGTAAGTGTAGGCTTGAAATACAGATGGTTCTGGGATCTAGCAAAGGTTGTGCAAACTTTTTTCATTGTTGTGACATTGTAGTGTATAGGAATGAACTGAAAGACAGACAAGTATTTCAACCTTTTTGTGGCAACAGGTGTAAGTGTAGATCCACAATACACATGGTCCTGGGTTCAAATGCAGGCTATTCCATACAAGTTATTATAGTCACTCTCACTTATAACACTTGAGATAGTGGAGATGATATTGATTATATGTATGACGGCTGACAACATAGTATTATGTCAGTTATTTCATTACTTATCTATATATTATCACATTTATTATCAGATGTATGACTGTGAGTATACTGTCTACTATATACCTGTAAGTATAATTCTGCTGTCTGGGCAGGCATGGCCTTCACATTTGCCTAACACACATACACAACTACCTGTATATCCAATAACATTGGGATTGTAATTGAATTATGGAATGCCTCACTGTTTGGCATTGTTGTAGTGCACTTATGATAATACACACATGGTGCTCAGGGGTGCGCACTGCTGACCACCATTTTTGTGTGATAATAAGTGGACGGCAACGGTTTTAAACAGTGTGCATACTTTCAGTAAATGTGATAACTGGAACTGGAGGGAAACATCAGTCTCCATTGCTCTAGATCTGTGGCAGTCATGGCAGATCTTGTGAGGAAGGTGCCAGGTTTAGGGCACACAGGTGGAGTGTCCAGGAGTCCAAGATTTTTACTGGACTCCTAGTTAAGAACTATAGCCAAAGGAGTCTACAAAGGGACAATTCTGGATCCCAGTATAAGTCAGAGGCTTGGGAGCCTTTCTGTGTTGGAGAGAAGCCTTCTAGCCTATCACTGGGAGTGGTAAGCATTAGACAACCTATCAACCACATAAGAAGTGGTTCTGGCCCAGAAATTGTAGTTATTGGCCATTTGGGCAGTTTTTCCATCTCTCTCTCAACTTTCTGATTTAAAAGCCCGCATTTGCACCTGTTTCTCCTCTTTCCTGTAATGAGTCTAGTCCAGATACAGATTTGCTGTATCTAGGACTGTTTGCAAGCTTCTGAGCCTCCCAAGCTTTTATGTGTCGGAGGGAAGCCTGCTAGCTTATCAGTGGGAGTGGTAAGCACTAGGTAACCTATCTACCACATAAGGAGTGGTTTCTGGCCCAGAAATTGTAGTTATTGGCCATTTGGGCAATTTTTCCATCTCTTTCAACTTTCTGATTTAAAAGCTTGCATTTCCACTTGTTTCTTTCCGGTAACTAGTCTAGTTCAGATACAGATTCTTAGTTTTAGTACTTGAATTTGTTTACTTGTGTTCAGCACTTGTTCAGAACTTGTTGCAAGCACTAAATGAGCTACAAATTACTACAGCACACAATCTTCATCATTACCCAGAGGAAAACAGTTGTTATACTTATTTCCTCACTCGCTTAGAGAAAAACAGCTCTTGTGCTCACTTTCCTCACTTGTCTAGAGGAAAACATTTTTTTATTCAGGCATGTCCAAGGGTCAGCTCCCAGTGTTCTCTCATACGTTCATAGGTTCATAGGTAGGTACTAGGCTATTGGCCCAAGGGCCTAAGTAAGCCTAGCCAACAAGGTTCCCTGGCTTACACCACTCAAGAAAGTTAATTTCCTGTGCCCCTGTCGAGCAGAGCCACAGAAATGTTCCCTGGGGTGTATTTCCTATTTCCCATCCACTCATCAAGATTTTTCTTGAAGAGTGCTAATGAGGAACTTTGCTTGACATAGATGGGTAGCTTGTTCCAGAGTATAGGAAGTCTCTGAGACAGGAATCTATCCCTCCAGCATGTCCTGTTTATTGTGGTAACAAGGTTTAGGTCCCTAGAACATGTAGCTCGGAGCGATTGGGATTTCCTTAGGTGTAGCATGTCCAACAGGTCTGGGTTTAACATAGCTTTATATATTAGGCAGAGATCTCCTTGGAGTAGGCGATATGCTACAGAGTAAAGCTGGAGTTTTTTGAGATGGTCAGTGTAGGGCATCTGTTTTAGGCCAGTAATCCTCTTTGTGAGGTACTTCTGTGGCCTTTCTAGTTGCTGCAGATGTTTTGTAAGGCACATTCAAAAAGAGGCATTGTACTCTATAATGGATCTAATGAGTGCTGAGTAGAGAGGAACAATTACATCTTTTTTCCTTGATGAAAACCCTTTTGTGATGAGGTGTGCCACATAGAAGGATTTCCTGACAACGGTGGCAATGGGATTATCAAAGGAGAGACTACTGTCAACCTGGGTCCCAAGGTCTCTTATCACAGATTTGGCATTAAGTAGACTGCCATTTATGTGGTAGTTCATGGGTACAGAGCTTTTACCAAAGGGGATGACAATGCACTTTTTGGCATCGAGCTTGAGAGCTTGAGGCCATGCCTCTGACACCAGGCATCTGTCTCAGTGAGTCCCTTCTGTAGGATGTCCACATCATTTGGGGACTCAACTATGGCTCCTAGTTTGCAGTCATCTGTGAACTTCATTAGCCAAAGACCTTCTGTGTTAGCCTGTACTTCAGAGAAGTAGATACCAAACAGAAGAGGTCCCAGGACTGAACTCTGTGGTACTCCACTTGTTACTCATTTGAAGTCAAATTTGGAGCCTGCAACTTTTACAGTGTAGGTTCTGTGAGTGAGCCAGTTGGCAACCCATCATGTGATGTAGGGATTTATACCTGGTTTAGTGAGTTTAGCTATAATTCCAGAATGGGGGATGGTATTGAAAGCCTTGGCAAGGTCAAGATAGGCTGTAGGATGTCAATCATTTTATGTGGGCCAAACATCGGCACTCTATTTTGAGATGAATTTTTGTATTTACATAATCAGGTTATTATAATATTATAAGATGTAATTTTCATAATTCACTCTAAAAAAATGTTCATATATCTGCTTATAGTATTATGGAATTATATCTTTTATATATTTGCTTATAGTATTATTGAATCATTTAATGTATAACTGTTGGTTTCATAATTGTATATGAACTGTTTTTGATTATTTATTTAAAATAAGTTTTTTTGGGCATTTATACATCCCAAACACTAGGTTGGGCTATACCAATAATTCCTGTTCTAATAGGGAGGAGTATAAATATAACCAGAACCAGTTCCTCTTCTTTTTTACAAATTTATTTCTGTATACCATTGATAAAGGCTGTAAGGCCGAAACCGGTCTGGTATAGTGACATATTTTCAATATGTTACTTTGATTAATAAAGTATTTGTCACTACTTGGGTTCACCATCTCTTTTGCTGGTCGTTTGTGGTTGCTCTGTAATGTTCATGCCATTGTGCTGTAACTCAGAGCAGATCTGGGTGTTGCCATTGAGATTCTTGACATAGCTATAGAATGCTTTGTGGTTGCCTTAGAATCAGTGCCAATTTTGTTTTTGTAGCTAGCTTTAGAGGATCTTATAAGGGATCTCAGTTTCTTACTGAGGCTGACCCAGGAGCTCCTCCACTCGTGGGATTTTATACTCTCTTGCAATGGTTTCTTCCTCCTGTTGTAGAGTTTGTTTATGGCGGGGGACTACCAGATTGGCTTCCATTTTTGGAGGATAGCACCTTGGTTCTGTTTGGGATAGCACGATCCATGCACTCGTGTAAGTGCTTATAGAGTGCATTTGTGTTGGATTCAGCAGTCGTAACTGTATTGTCCATCTGCATGGGTTTCATGAAGTTCACCATTTCTGTCTTAAGAATCATGAAGTTGGCTATGGAGAATTTTTTTACCATGGTTTCCTTAATGGTGGGTGGGGCCGGGATGCGGATATCTTGGGTGATTAGCTTATGATCAGATCTGACCAACAAGGAGTTGACTTCAGGTATGTAACACCAGTCACTCATGTTGGTAATGATTAGGTCTAGGATATTGTTTCCCCTGGTGGGGGTGTGGATAAGTTGATCCAGGGCACTGGAATTTATGAATTCCAGAAAGCATTGAGTGAAGTAGTTGGTACATGAGTAGTTTTCCCAGTTAATGGTGGGGTAGTTGAAATCACCTATTATAAGGGTGTTTGGTTGAACCCTAATATTTTCCAGTATATAAAGAAAAGAAGAGTGGGAATCCTGGGGCATGGTGGGGGATCTGTGGCAAGCTACAATTTGGACTGCAGTTTTGCCCAGAGTTAGTTGCACTTGGATAACCTTGGATGCATTATGCTGTGCAACTAGCCTGGAGGTGTGGATATATTTAATGAATATGGACACACCTCCACCTTTGGTATTCTGGACCAGGTTAGATGGCCGAAAAGTGTGGTATGAGTTATAGCCTGGTAATTCAGGGGTGCTCTCTAAAGCCTTGAACCAGGTTTCAGTCACTGCACAGATATAGATGTTCTCCATTTTAAAGACTGCCTCGAGTGAGTGCATTTTGAAATTTAGACTTCTAGCATTGAGTAACATTACCCTCAGTTTTTGCTTGCCTGTTCCTGTTACAGTGGTGAATTTCTCATTTGAACCTTGTCTAAAAAAGGCACTATAGGGGCGGCAAGATACTTAGCCAGTATCCAGAATCCCAGGGGTGACATGTGCAGGCCATCTCTGGAAAGCATCGTGGTCTGTCGACCATGTCGTCCCGGGAAGACAGATACTGGATCCGCTTAGAATGACACCAGAAGCTTAGCCAATTGTTGACGTCAATCCTTTTGTCCTTGCACTGCGGTATCATTCTGCCTGGGATACAAGATCGGAGAGCTCTTCCAGTCTCTTTTCATGTAGTCCAGGGAGGTACATCTCAGGTCATTCACACCAACATGGACAATGACAAGAGTCATATTTGTACTTGTTGTGGAGTGACATGAGTGTGTGAGTTATGCGGCCAACAGGCAGCTGACAGTAACCTTCTCCTTGTTTAGCCTGGTGAGCAGGACATCAGTGTGACTGACTATAGAGTCAGCTATGACTAGTGTTTTGGGTACATTGTTTTGCCTTATGGGCTATGGTTTATTGGCACACTGAATCTGTGGGCTATGTGTCATTTGGGTTGTGTTGGGGGTGGAGGTTGCTTCTGTTTCTTCTTTGGAGGTCTCTGTTGCTTGAGCAGATTATTATTGAGAGCCTCTGTAAATGTTGTGTTTCTATGTGTGGATTTTGGTGGTGTAGGTTTAGTGGGACTATGTGATGAGTGTGGTGTGGTGCAAGTGTTTACCTTCTGCTCTTGACTGTCAAGTTCAGTCTTGGTTGGAGAGAGCTTTACCTCCAGTTTGTCTAGATAATTGCATCTCTCACAGGTTGTGGTGTTGGGTGGTAGGAAGAGAGGGTTGTCTGTGTACATGAGGCAATTGCTACATTGCCCCAAGATGCCCAGATTCATCAGATAGACAGTAGAGAACACTGGGAGCTGACCCTTGGACATGCATGAATAAAAAAGTACATTCCTCTAGACAAGTGAGGAAAGAGAGTATAAAAGCTGTTTTTCTCTAAGCAGGAGAGGAAAGTAAGTACAAAAACTGTTTTCCTCTTGGTAAAGAGGAAGGCTGACTGCTGTAGTAATTTGTAGCTTATTTAGTGCTAACAACAAGTTCTGAACAAGTGCTGAGCACGAATAAGCACATTCAAGTGCTAAAACTAAGAATCTGTACCTCAATCTTGTGGTAGATAGGCTACGTAGTTCTTACCACTCCCACTGATATGTTAGAATGCTTCCCTCCAATACAGAAAGGCTTGGGGGGCTCAGAAGCTTAAAAACAGTCCTGGATACAGCAAATCTGTATCTGGAGTAGACTAGTTACAGGAAAGGGGGGAAACAAGCGCAAATGCGGGCTTTTAAACCAGAAAGTTGAAAGAGATGGAAAAACTTTCCAAATGGCCAATAAACTGCATATTCTGGGCCAGAAACCATTCTTGTGGTAGATAGGCAACCTAGTGCTTACCACTCCCACAGATAAGGTAGAAGGGTTCCCTCCAACACCAAAAGGCTAGGGGGGCTCAGAAGCTTACAAACTGTCCTGGATACAGAAATCTCTAGCTGGACTAGACCAGTTACAAAAAAGGTGGGAAACAAGCGCAAATGTGGAATTTTAAAGCAGAAGGTTGAAAGAGAAGAAAAAACTGCCAAACTGCTAATAAACTACAATTTCTGGGCCAGAAACCACTCTTGTGGTAGATAGGTTACCTAGTGCTTACCACTCCCACTGATAAGCTAGAAGGCTTCCCTCCAACACAGAAAGGCTTGGGGGGGCTCAGAAGCGTACAAACAGTCCTGGGTACAGCAAATCTGTATCTGGGCAAGACTAGTTATAGGAAAGGATGGAAAAAAGCTTAAAAATGTTTTTTTAGAAAGTAGGAAGGAGAAAAGGAGAAACAGAAGATAATTCAAAATTAAGGACCTAAGTGGCTTGCCCTTCACAATGTCCTCTCTGTATAACGTAGATTGAGCTAGTGACACTAGACTGGAATAGAGCTGGGATACAGCTGAACAGATGGGACTGGTAGGAGTGTCTAAAGTCAAAATATGATCTCACTGTACTAGGTTGAGTGAACAAATGAGATAGACCCAGGAGGAGCGTTCAAACACAAATTTACAGAAGGGGCGGGCAATTCCAATGCCACCAAGATTAATACCAGAATAAGAACAGCAAGGATGGGCAGGAAACTAACTGAAGAGAGAGACAGAGAGACCAAAGTATTTTTTGAAACAATTAAAAGGAAAAAATGAATAACTACAGAGAGACACAGACCACAATATTCAATGAAACAATTAAATAGACCACAAAAATAAACTTCAGAGCAATCTTTAAAACTGCAAGTTTGTACTTAACTCAGCCAGTGATGCAGTTGATTGTAAGTATGTAGCAGAAGCTAAACAACTCAGATATTGAGCAGTAATAAATTCAAAGATATGTGACTAACACTTATAAATACAGAGAAACCTTCTAGGCTAAGAGTTTAACCCTGAATATCAACGAAGGGAAACACAATAGCCCCCATTAACTGCAGAGACAGAGAGAGATCACAGTATTCTATGAAATAATTAAATAGAAAAATAAATAACTACAGAGAGACACAGACCACAATAGTCAATGAAACAATTAAAGAGACAAAAAATAAAATGCAGTACAATCTTTAACACTGCAAGTTTGTGCTTAACTCAGCTAGTAATGCCGATGATTGCAGTTATGTAGCAGAAGTCAAACAACTCAGATACTGAGTAGTAATAAATTCAAAGATATGTGAATAACACTTATAAATACAGACTTACCCTCAAGGCTAAGAGTTTAACATTGAATATCAATGAAGTGAAACACAATAGCCCCCACTAACTGCAGATACAGAGAGAGCCCACACTATTCTATGAAACAATTAAATAGAAAAAAATAAATAACTACAGAGAGACACAGATCACAATATTCACTTAAACAATTAACTAGACAAAAAATACAATGCAGTACAATCTTTAACACTGCAGGTTTGTACATAACTCAGCTAGTAATGCATTTGATTGCAGGTATGTAGCAGAAGCCAAACAACTCAGATATTGAGCAGTAATAAATTCAAAGATATGTGATTAACACTTATAAATACAGAGAAAAGCTCTAGGCTAAGAGTTTAACACTGAATATCAATGAAGTGAAACACAATAGCCCCCATTAAATGAAGAGATAGTGTGAGACCACAATATTCTATGAAATAATTAAATAGACAAAAAAATAAAATGCAGTAAAATCTTTAACACTGCAAGTTTGTACGTAACTCAGCTAGTAATGCAGTTGATTGTAAGTATGTAGCAGAAGCCAAGCAATTCAGATATTAGGTAGTACTAAATTCAAAGATATGAGACTAACACTTATAGATACAGAGAAACCCTCTAGGATAAGGGTTTAACACTGAATATCAATGAAGTGAAATGCAATAGCTTCCACAAACTGCAGAGACAAAGAGTGACTACAGTATTCTATGAAACAATTAAATAGAAAAATAAATAACTACAGAGAGACACAGACAACAGTATTCAATGAAACAATTAAATAGACAAAAAATAAAAATAAAATGCAGTACAATCTTTAACACTGCAACTTTGTACTTAACCCATATAGTAATGCAGTTGATTGCAGGTATGCAGCAGAAGCCAAACAACTCAGATATTAAGCTGAACTAAATTCAAAGATATGTGACTAACACTCATAAATACAGTGAAACCCTATATGCTCAGAGTTTAACACTGAATATCAGTGAAGTGAAACACAATAGCCTCCACTAACTGCAGAGACAGAGAGAGAGAGAGAGAGAGAGAGAGAGAGAGAGAGAGACCACAGTATTATATGAAACAATTAAATAGAAAAATAAATAACCATAGAGAGACACAGACCACAATATTCAATGAAACAATTAAATAGATTAAAAAAATAAAATGCAGTAAAATCTTTAACACTGCAAGTTTGTACTTAACTCAGCTAGTAATGCAGTTTATTGTAGGTATGTAGCAGAAGCCAAACAACTCAGATATTGAGCAGTAATAAATTCAAAGATATATGACTAACACTTATAAATACAGAGAAACCCTATATGCTCAGAGTTTAACACTGAATATCAATGAAGTGAAAGACAATAGCCCCCACTAACTGCAGAGACAGAGAGAGACCACAGTATTCTATGAAACAATTAAATAGAAAAATAAATAACCATAGAGAGACACAGAAAACAATATTCAATGAAACAATTAAATAGATTAAAAAAAAATAAAATGCAGTAAAATCTTTAACACTGCAAGTTTGTACTTAACTCAACTCTGGACAAAACTGCAATCCAAATTGTAGCTTGCTATAGATCCCCCACAATTCCCCAAGATTCCCACTCCTCTTTTCATGATATACTGGAAAATATTAGGGTTTAACCAAATATTCTAATAACTGGCAATTTCAACTACCCCACCACTAACTGGGAAAAGTATTCATGTACCAACTCCGTCGCTCAACGCTTTCCAGAATTCAGAAATTCCAATGCCCTGGATCAACTTATCCACATACCCACCAGGGGCAACATTATTCTAGACCTAGTCATTACCAACATAAGTGACTGGTGTTCCCCACCTGAAGTCATCTCCTTGTTGGTCAGATCCAAACATAAGCTAATCACCCTAGATATATCCATCCCGGCTCCATCCCCCCATTAAGGAAACCACAGTAAAAATTTTCTCCAAATCCAAATTCATGCTTCTTAAGACAGAAGTGGCGAACTTCATGACACCCATGCAGATGGACAATACAGTTACGACTGCTGAATCCTACACAAATGCACTCTATAAGCACTTACATGAGTGCATGGATTGTGCTATCCTAAACAGAACCAAGATGCTATCCTGCAAAAAAATGAAGTCTGGTGGTCTCCTGCCATAAACAAACTCTACAACAAAAGGAAGAAAATGTTGCAAACGATAGTAAAATCCCACGAGTGGAAGAGCTCCCTGGTCAGCCTCAGTAAGAAGCTGAGATCCCTTATAAGATCCTCCAAAGATAGCTACAAAAACAAAATCATCACTGATTCTAGGGACAACCACAAAGCATTCTATAGCTATGTCAAAAATCTTGATGGCAACACCCAGATCTGCTCTGAGTTACAGCACAACGGCACGAAAATTACAGAACCAACTGATATTGCCAACATCCCGACAGATAGGTTCAGTGCTAACTTTACTCCCCCCACCTCCTAAAGGGCCCATATCTATACAGGAATATTGCAGAGTCCCTGTAATCACAACTATTTAGGTAAAAGCTGCACTCTCAAAAGCCAAAAACACAGCATCCATGGGAATGGACAACATTACAGGCTGCATTTTAAATGAACTTCAGAACGAACTGGCTCCCCACCTAAGCACTATGTTTAATCATAGCCTCACGTCAGGCTTTGTGCCCACTGAATGGCACACAGCAACAGTTATATTACTCCACAAAGGGGGAGCCACCACTGATCCCGTGAACTATCGCCGTATTAGCCTGATGAGCCTGGTCTATAAGGCCATGGAACGGATCATCATGGAACTCATAAACAAAGACATTGGTAACCTCCAAACTCTGGACCCCACCCAATTTGGGTTTGTGATAGGCAGATCATGCCTTCTGAACCTGATCGACTTCTTTGAGGCAGTCAACAAAGCTGTAGACGAGGGTAAGGTGGCTCACACAGCCTATCTTGACCTTGCCAAGGCTTTTGACACCATCCCCCATTCTGGAACTATAGCTAAACTCACTAAACTAGGTATAAATCCCTACATCACAAGATTAGTTGCCAACTGGATCACTGACAGAACCCACACTGTAAACGTTGCAGACTCCAAATCTGACTTCAAACGAGTGACAAGTGGAGTACCACAGGGTTCAGTCCTGGGACCTCTCCTGTTTGGTATCTACTTCTGTGAAGTACAGGCTAAAACAGAGGGCCTTTGGCTAATGAAGTTCACAGATGATTGCAAACTAGGACCCATAGTCGAGTCCCCAAATGATGTGGACATCCTACAGAAGGGACTCACTGAGACAGATGCCTGGTGTCAGAGCCATGATCTCAAGCTCAATATCAAAACATGCATTGTCATCCCCTTTGGTAAAAACTCAGTACCCATGAACTACCACATAGGCGGCAGTCTACTTAATGCTGAATGTGTGATGAGAGACCTTGGGACCCAGGTGGACACTAGTCTCTCCTTTGATAATCACATCACCACAATAGTCAGGAAATCCTTCTACGTGGCACACCTCATCATAAAAGGGTTCTCATCCAGGAAAAAAGAGGTCATTGTTCTCCTCTACTCGATACTCATTAGACCCATTATAGAGTACAACGCCCCTTTTTAATGTACCTCACAAGATATCTGCAGCAGCTGGAAAGGCCACCGAAGTACCTCACAAAGAAGATTACTGGCCTCAAACAGATATCCTACACTGACCATCTCAAAATACTCCAGATTTACTCCATAGGATATCACTTACTCTGAGGTGATCTCTGCCTAACATATGAAGCTATGTCAAATCCAGATCTGTTGGGCATGCTACACCTAAAGAAATCCCAGTCCCTCTGGGTTACATGCTCTAGGGACCTAAACATTGTCACCACAATAAACAGGACATGCTGGAGGGATAGATTCCTGTCCCAGAGACTTCCCATACTTTGGAACAAGCTACCTATCTATGTCAAGCAAAGTTCCTCATTAGCACTCTTCAAGAAAAATCTTGGTGAGTGGATGGGAAATAGGAAAGACACCCCGGGGATCACTTCTGTGGCTCTGCTTTCCCAGGGGCACAGGAAAACAACTTTCTTGGGTGGTGTAAGCCAGGGAACCTTGTTGGCTAGGCTTACTTAGGCCCTTGGGCTCATAGCCTAGAACCTTCCTATGAACCTATGATAGTTTAGCCCAGGCTGTATCCAGTGCCACTGGTATCCCCCGCACTGAAGAGCAGTGTTATTGTAACACTAAAAATTAAAGATAGCTTTTTTTGGTATTTTATAGAGTTGTTTCAAGTTGCATACCTCAATTGTAAAAAAAAAAGTATGTGTGCATTAGTCTGTAGCACAAACCAAGAGTAGAATATTAGACCTTTCTCAATGACTGTAGGTTCAAATACCACACTTCCCAACTATACAATACTGTTAATTCTTCAATAATATTTAAATTAAATTAAAATCTCTATACCAGTGGCACAAATGACCTGCTGTAAACTGTACTCTGTATAATTATAAGACGCATATGTGCAATATATGCACATGTCAAGGATTACTTGCTGCAATCTGTAGTATAGTATGCATCTGCTAGGAGATGATAGTCATAAATGTAAAACTTAAGATAATAGAGTTGTAAAATTTTATTATTGCATTATGTCACATATGAAGGCACAAATCTTATTTCTTTTTTCTTCCACCGCAACCCTTATCACTTTTATTTTATTTTATTTATTTTTATTGCATTTTACTTTTAAAACATATTTTTCCATTTTATTTTTTTTATTTTATTTTATAAATATTTTTTTTATTTTTCATTTTATTTTATAAATATTTTTTCATTTTATTTGTATTTTAGTTTATTTCATAATTTTTTTCATTTGTGTTTTATTTTATTTTATAAATAATGTTTTCATGTTATTTTTATTTAATTTTTATTTAATTTTAATTTTTAATTTTATTAACTGCCATGAAAATGTGTCCATGTCATCCATGCGTACCACATCACTAAATGTTCCACTGCGCAGTGAGGTAGGTGAGCGCCATTAGATCAGCCTGCTCCAACTTCACCAGTTGCAGCACCAATACCAAGCATGTCTGGGAAACAACTTGGCAGCACTACCTCTGCTGCCCCTGCACTGCCTGCATAATCAGGAAGTCCTGCCCCAGAGGCTGGTCCAGATATACCTTCCAGGAGAAGTGGCAGAGATAGCGATTTCATCACCTGCAGTGAGTTGCCAGGGATGGTGAGTAATGTGTTGCATGCCTACGCCAGCTGGAGAGGCTGATCTCCATAATTTTGTACAGTACTAGGAAGAGTTTGAAGAGACATCAAGTGCTCCAGCCTCCAGCAGAGTGAGGTGACAGTGATGACAGTCCACTGAATGAAGACTCGATTCTCACTTTCTTCCAGCTTGATGACAGTGGACTTGAGATGTTCCCACCCTCACCCTAATCATGGTGTCCCCAACCATTTGTGTCCATCACTGTCCTTGTCTCTTGTCTTGTTTGTCTTGTCTGTCTGCAATTGCTTCCTCCCCTACCCATCTTGCTTGACCCAGACTTACCTACATTCCTTGCCTAGAATTCTTCTTGTTCTGTGAAATAAAAATGAAATGACTACATGTCCCACAAAAATAAAAAAATAAATAAAAATTCATCCCATAAATACTTCTCCATTTCATACCTCTGTCTTCTTGACACACTTGATTTGGTTCAGTTGGGTATACAACATGATTGCATTGTGGTCACCCCTCTCTATGGAGGTGACAGACCCAATTATGCAAATATTTTGCACATATGTTCACTTTACTCTGGTTCAGAAATGGATAGGTATGGTTCTTTCCTACCTCCTTCCTGCACATTCCTGCCCTGTTTTCCCTTTGTTCTTCCCCCTGTTTTCTCCCCATTTCACCACTTTTCTGTCTATCCCATTTCACCACTTTAATCTGGTCAAAAAATAGAATCACATACAACACACATAAGTTGCTGGAAAAGCAATGGATCCCTTCACTTTTTGATCTCAATGTTTGCAGAGAGGTGCATATCGAGCACCAATGTGCAGCAATGGTAAGCAATGGAAAACTGCTGCTGTGGTTACCTCTGCACAATGCTGCTTAACTCCACTACATTATGTAAACACACAGCAACACATTCTATAAAGAATTCATGTCATTGCATTATCACGCTGTAATTTAAAGCATGTAGAAGTATTAGCTATGCCTGGATTTGAACTCACTACCATCTTGCCCCAAAATGGAATGCATCACTACATTAATATGTGCTGCCACAGAGTCAGTTAAGCAGCAAGTGTGTTTCATAGACTCTGTACTAACTGTCAGACTTTAGCAATGCGGCTTGCATTTGTGCACTGCTTAGCTATGCACAAACGTGTATTTTTGCCAACCGTCATGCAAACCAGCTGCTCGCCGCACTATGGAAATGTATATATAATTTGGTATTATTGCTATTTACTGCCCAGTTCCTATGTATTACATGAAATTACATGAGGAAACATTACAAACTGAGGACTTTATCTAACAATATGTCACATAATTACAATGCATCTATGTGTTGCAATCCCCCACCCCCACCCCAAGCACTGCAACCCTGGTGTCTGAGTACTTTTTCAAGACATATATCAGCTACACTACAAAATGTAATATGAAATGTTGTGTGACATTAATCTAGTAACATGCAGACCTACAGCTATTGACCCATGCACCTAAAAACCCTTATCTGCAAGTCTAGGGAAGGAACCAGCATGGACTTTATCCACAGGAAGATAGCTGACCTTCAACACACTTGACCAGACCCATTTTCTTTTTGTCAAGGATAGATCTTGCCTATTGAACCTTGTGGACTTCTTTGATAATGACTCCAAAGGCTTGGATGAGGGATAGCAGGACAGTCTGCCTATGTGGAATTATCCAAGACCTTTGACACTATCCCCCATTCATGTCTCTGTAGACTATATGAAGAGAGAGAGAGATATGGCTGAACTCTCTGATTATGTGTCACAGGCAGGTATAAGCCTAGCCTTAAGCAGCATTCTACCTTATCCAGGGATGATGCCACAATATAAACAAAAAATGATTGACTTTAACAATTAGCTTAGCTTCTCATACTAGTCCAAGGGAATCTAATATCTATCTGTCTGGGAAGACATGGTCAATAGGACACGCTGCTTTGCCAGAGTTGGTCTGTATCTGTCTCCTCTAGGCTTTTGGATACTGGCAAAAGTATTAGCCACCCCTATTGTGTCTTTTTTTTAGGGAGAGTCAAAATTACCAACCTACTGATATAACAAAATCCTCTCTAGATAAACTCAAAGTACTGCTGCTAAGTGCTTTGAGTATAACAAGAAACTACACTCCCTGGAAGCACTCCTTAACTTGGAAGATGCTGATGGCTCTGTAGTAATTGAGACATGGTTCAAAGCCTTCCATACATAAAGACCACAGACTGAGAGTGATAGAACTAAAGGAGACGGTGCATCCATCTTCATTAAGGATAAGTGCACCTTGAAGCTGGTCATACAGTGCAATTTTCTCAAGCTACTCCATGTCCAATTAACCATAGGCAAAATACCCTACCATACCATAGCTAGCTATAGGTCCCCCACCATGAACAATGAAAAGCATATTGCATGCCTGGACTTACTGGAGTCACTTAACATTCATCCCAACACCTTAGCCATGGATTATTCCAATTAACATACCATTGACTGGCAAACATGCATGACCACAAACGTGCAGGCTCAGAGGTTCTTGGGCTTTATCAATGCAAATGCTCTGGAGCAGCAAGTCATCACACCCATGAAGGGATCAAATGTCCTGGACATAGTGCTGACTAACATGGAGGAGCATTGTACCCCCACATTTGATGTCCTACTTGGTAAGATTGGACCATAAATTATTCTCTTTCAATGCCATTATAAGGCTAGATACACCATCAAGCTCAAAAACACTTAAGAATTTTTCCAAAAAAGAGCTAAAACTGCGTCAATTTAATATATAGTCCTTGTCATGACCCTACCTAATCCTCTATACCCTTTCATCCCCTCATCCTACACACCTAAAATTCCACTCTCCTCATGTGAAGAACCAGTTTAGCTAGGATATTACATCACATAGAACTACTTCATTTTAACTGTGTTGTTAACTCTTAATTGTGTTATTACCTCATTGCATCTGTAAAATCTCTGGAGCTTTTCTCCTCAGGTCTCCACTGAAAATGGGCCACTGGCTCAGTTGGACCAACCCGGTTAACAAATATCAAATAAATAGCAAATGCCAAATAAGTAAATAAAATAAATAAAAGCAAATTACTCATAAGGGATGACATAAGAAGTTTCAAACCCCCTTAAACACAAATAACATGTACTCCTATGCCGAGGTATACACCAATGCCCTGTATAACCATTTAAACTAGTGTATGGAATCGGCTGTACCTGACCAAATTAAAAACAAGACACCCTGGTAGACCCCTAGTATAAACAGGCTATACAACAAAAGAAAGGAACTAATGTCCAAAAACAAGAGGGAATTGGTCCAGCAGAGGAAGAAATCCCTTTCTAGCCTAAACAAACAAATCAGAGATCTTGCTGAGTCCTCCAAAGCTAATTATGAAACAAAAATAGCCTCCTGAGCTAAGGATAATAACAAGGCATTCTTTAACTAGGTCCGAAATCTAAAGGGAAATACACAGCTTTGCAATGAACTGGTTGGGATGGCACCAACCATACTCATCTGCAGATAATAGCTAAACTGCTAGCTGACAGATTTGGAGAAAACTTCACCCCCATATCCCCACCAATCTTTCCCAAAAGTATAGCTGCCACCATTCGTCATCATCATCATCCCCTTTTTCCCATTTACATGGGGTCAGGGTATCGTATTAACTGTCGCCAACTCTCTTGACTCAGTGCCACTCTCCTGCCTTCTTCAACACTCATGCCTGACTGTCGCAGATCTTCTTTCACACAATCCATCCACCTTTTTGCTGGATGCCCACGCTTCCTCTTACTTTCTTCCTGTCTGTCCCAAATCTCCCTCACCAGATTGTCTTCTGCTTTTCTGCATATGTGCCCAAACCATTGTAATCTGTTCTTTTTGACCTTTTCTGCAATAGGAGCTACTTTGGCTTTTGCTCTTATGTCCTCATTTCTTCACCTGTCCCGCAGTGTGCATCCTACCACCTTTCTCAGGCACTTCATTTCCATCACCTCTAGCTTCTTCAACTGTTCTGCCTTTACTGCCCAGATTTCTGTACCATACAGTAGTACTGGTCGCACCACTGTCTTGTTATACACCTTACTTTTCAGCTTCTTTGGCATTCTTCTGTCATATACTACACCTGATACTCTATGCCAGTTGGCTGCAGCCCCTCTGATTCTAGCTTTGACCTCTTCATTCAGACTACCCTTCTACTCAACCACCCCTCCCAGATACTTGAAGCTGTTTACCTGTTCCACTATCTTCCCATCTATCTCTATTCTCAGCTTCTTCTGATTTCCCCAATCTGCTGCCATTACCACTGTCTTATCTGTGCTTAGTTTCATCCCATGTGCCTTCAGATTTGCATTCCATTCTCCTATCCTTTGCTGAAGTTCTAGATCAGAGTCTGCCTGTACTGCCACATCATCTGCATACAGCAGCTTTGTTGATCCATCCCCTCCAACCTGTTTGCTAATGTAGTCCATCACCAGTATGAACAGCAGTGGGCTCAGAGCTGAGCCCTGATGTACACCCACTCCCACTGGGAACCCCTCAGTGAGGCCAAACACTGTTTGTACTTGAGTCACTGGGTCCTTGTACATAGCCTGTACTAATTCTACCAATGTTTCTGGAACTTCAAACCACTGCAGTACTGCCCAGATCAGCTTTCTTGGGACCTTGTCATATGCTTTCTCCAAGTCTAGGAAAGCCCAGTTTGACTCTCTCCTCTTCTCTAGTTTCTTCTCAAGTATCTGTCTCAATGCAAACATCGGGTCAATTGTGCTGCATCCTGATCTGAATCCGAACTGTTCATCTCCCATCTTACATTCTGCTATTCTGCGTATCCATTTATCAATCACCCTCTCCAGAACTTTCATGCAATGTGGTAGGAGTTTGATGCCTCTGTACTGTCCACAGTTGTGGATGTCCCCTTTGTTCTTGTACACTGGCACAAGTATGCTTATTCTCCAGTCATCTGGAATATGCCTTTCTCTCCACACTGCAATTAGTACCCTCAGGAGCCATTTCTCCCCTAGCTCACCCAGCATCTTTATCATATCTGCTGTGACCTCATCTGAGCCTGCTGCTTTCCCTGACTTCATTTTCCTTAGTGCTGCTCTTACTTCTTCTAAGCTGGGCTCCTCTTCTACTCTCATTGTAGGGTGTTGCTGGGGCAGTACTGCTTCTGTGGGGTTTTCTTCATTCAGGAGATGCTGGAAATACTCCTTCCATCTGCCTTTGATGTCCTGTAGGCTGGTAAGCAGGTTGTTGCTGGAATCCCTTATGAAGGGTGTCTGACTATCTTCTTTATCTTTCTGTCTTTGCCTTGCAACCTGGTATAGTTTCTTTGTGCCCTTTACTGAGTCACTTTCCAGAATCTGATAGAGTGCCTCTGATGCCTTATTCTTTGCTATTGCAACTTCTTTCTTAGTTTCTTTGTTAGCCAACCAGTAGTCCTTCCTAGCTTGGTCAGTCTTTTCAATCTCCCACTTCTTCCTGCACTCCTTCTTTCTTTTGATTACTTCCTGCACTTCTGCATTCCACCACCAGCTTTCCTTATGTACCTTATTTCCATACCTGGCTCGGCCACATATCTTTTCTGTAGTCCTAACACATGCTGTTTTTAGGCACTGCCACTCTTCTTCAACTCCACCTATTTCCTCCTTTTCTTGAGGTGCTAGAGCCCTGAGTAATTCCTTGAACTGCTGCACTTTCTCTCCAGTCAACTTCCAGGTCTTCAGCCTGGTCCCTGTTGACCTTAGAGCATTCTCTGACCACTGCTTGCAGCTGATTGTGGGCAACTACTGGTTAATGCTGTGAACCGACTGTTTCACTGGGGATGAGTTTGCAATCATGGATTCTACCCCAGTGCCTTTTCCTTACTAGGAGGAAGTCTACCTGAGTTGCATGTTGGCTACTCTTGTATGTGATCTTGTGACTGTCTCTCTTTCTGAACCATGTTTTGGCTACTATCAAGCCATTTGCCAGACAGAAGTCTAGAATGGCTTCTCCTTCTTTATTCCTATTGCTCCACCCATGTGGACCCAGGCAGTCCTCATATCCTGTTCTGTCTGTCCCGATATGTGCATTTAAGTCACCCATTATCAACACCAATTCATGTTGTTCTGCTTTATCTAGTAGGTCCTGCAAATGCTGAATGCACTCTTTTCCTCACTATCACAACCCTGCTGTGGGGCATAGGCTGAGATTATGAATACTGTCCTATCATTACACTGGAGTCTGATTGCCATGAGTCTGTCATTAATTCTGATGATATCCCTCACTGACTTCTGAAGCCTCTGTCTCACCACAATTCCTACACCATTTCTAGCCTGTCCACCACCTGAGTAGTAGAGTCTGGATCCCAAGCCAAGTGGCTTTGTTGCACTGCCCTTCCATCTCATCTCTTGGATACATAGGATGTCCAGCCTCCTCTGTATCATCATGTCATCCACTTCTAAGCTGCATCCTGTCAGTGAACCTACATTAAGCATAGCAATTCTCAGTTCATGTTTGGCAGGTTTTATGTCCAGCTTTCACTCAACAGAGCTATCCCAGGTAACCCAGGCTGGGCAACTAGACACTGGCCAGCCAGTAGCCTATTGACCCAGGGCTGCTGGGCTTTTATGGCAGGCACACACTGGCCAATAGGGGCACATATACCCTTCCCACCATTAGCATGGGTCCCTGGCGTGGGTCAGAGAGTAGGCCGGGTCCTCAACCCACGTATCACTGGTAACTACCCATGCCCATGTTTTAGCGACAGTCAACATGACTGAATCACCTAGAGCCATGTTTTACACCATTGAGTGGCTAGCCCTGCCATGGCACGCAGTTTGTGATCCATGTTCTCCTATCTTGAGAATACTGCACACCACAACAGATTCCCAAAGCGGTTGGTCTTTTTACAACTCTTCCCCCCGTTGGGCACCATGTAGTCTGTGCTGCTGCCCACAGCTGCATTCATTAGTGAGTTTGAGATGGAAACACTCAGCATGTTTTTTGAACATGGGAGAAACCCCAAGGGGGCACAGAGAGAACATGCAAACTCCAAACAGGCATTAGTCGGAGGCCAGGATCGAACCTTGTACCTTGTGCATTGGAGGCGAAGACCTTAACCACTAAGCCATCTGGCCTCTCATTCCTCAGGCTATTACCTCATGAGAGCAGATAATCTGTGTGTGTGTGTGTGTGTGTGTGTGTGTGTGTGTGTGTGTGTGTGTGTGTGTGTGTGTGTGTGTGTGTGAGTGTGTATCTTCCCTAAAGCACTATAATTAGAATATACTTCTACATGATGAGTCTCACATTTTAAGGAAGAATTTCTAAAATTTCTAAACAACCGAGCGTCAGTTAGAACAAAAAGAGTTAAACCAAATCCATGTCCGTGTTTGACAAAAGAAACCAAACAACTTGCATTACACAGGGGACAAAGTCTGAGAAGTATGGTATAAAATAGTCACAAAACACTTAAACCATTCAGGAATCTTACAAACCTCTCTAAATAACAATTTAAAAATAGTAAACTTACTACATAAAGCCCCAGAACAAACACTAAAACCATCACAACTATTCTGGGCATCTATAAATAGAATACTTCATCCAGGTGTGTCCACCACTCTCTCTCTTACTCCCATAACTAACACACATTGCAACCCAATTTAACTCCCACTTTAGTAACAATTTTCTTTTCCTGGTAAAATATAATGCTTCATCCCATCTACAAATTTCAGGAACACAAGACAAAATTAAACTCTGCCACAGCTTACAAACTGTCCCTGCAACCAATCTTATTAAAATAATACCATAAAACCAGCTACCTAGGCTGCAGACAACTTGCCTGATGAAAACATGAAAGCCTGCAGCTGAAGATTTGGCCTACCCTGTATCTACCCTAATCAACCATTCCATAAAATAAAACTTTGTCTGTACCCTCTGGGGAAAAAAAAAACTTCTATTATACCTCCATACAAAGGTGGCACCTCAGCAGAATTTGTTAATTACAGACCCATCACCATCCTGTCTACTCTTTCAAAAATCCTTGAAAAATGCATTCAGACACAGCTACTCAATTTCCACAATAGTAATCTGCTCCCCAAAACTGAACTGTCCTAACCATATTATAACTGCATAATTATAATAACTATCCCCCTTAGCTTCATTAATACCATCATCCTTAATATAAATGGTAGCTACATAGTTTTACATATCTTCCTTGACCTACCCAAAGCTTTCTACACAGTTTTTCACCCAGAGCTCTTCACTGAACTCCCTTCCCTTAGTCTCAGTCATGCATCACTCTCCTGGCTTCACAGCTAGTTATCTGACAGGCAACAAGCTCCATAATGGAAGATTGAACTACCCCCCTTTCTATCAATCTCATTTGTAATCCCACAAGGATTAATAATGGGCCTATACCCATTCAACATTTTCACTAAAGTCTACAGAAAAACACAAAGCATGCAACCAAAATACAATATGTAGATGATCCAGCACTTGACTGCTCAGCTTTAACCTCACCAAAAATTCAGAGACTGACTCAAGACTCCTTCACATCTGTTGAATCATGGCTAGATACATCTTTTTCTGATCAAAAACACAAAACTCAAGCAAGTGCTTCAGTTCCGGCAATGAATTCATTACCATGCCAGGATTCAGAAATGGTACTGCAGTACTGCATTACTACAACTGCACCCCCTATTGCCTTAAATCTGGATGGTTGATCCCTTCACTTCTGGAATACTTTACTTCGGTTATGATCAAACAGGGGCCATTTATATATTAAACTCCTTAAGGATTTAAACAGAGACCATTTATACATTAAAATCCTTAAGGATGATGTGAGGAGTGAGGCAGACTAATTCCTTGACCTCATTTTTTTATTTTTTGTATCAGTCCTAGAATCCTCTGCAGTGGCCTTGAGGACATGTTTCACAATGCAGCAGCAATTAGACACAGAAGAGAGTATTTTTGATGAAGAATAACTTTGTTGAGGAATTAATTGTTCTTGTTGCACAAAGACCCAAATAACTTTACCAATATTGTGGAATATTCTTGGAAAGTGGACTGAGCCATTCAATGGAAGGTTAACTCTTCAAAATCTTTACTTATTTCAAGAAAATGTAATCCGATTCTTCTAGTAAGGCATAGTTTAATTTTAGTGGTAATTTTTGGATTTGTTAACCCAGTGACTGAAATGGTCATGAGTATCACGATCAAGAGGAAATACAACTTCTGTACTTATAATTTAGTGTTGTCAGGCAATCAGCATGTTTTTGGAAGGTGGATTAAAACTGGACTACTCAGAGAAAATCCAAACTGACTTAGTTTTATACGTAACAAGCAGGCATGCAGTCCACCAGCCCACTCAGGAGCCTAGACTGTTGTCTCAATGACCCCGTAGACCTATATGCTTAAGTGTCTTACTCAAGGTCACACAGTTGCCATATAGATGTTGAGAGAACTAAAGCCTGGTTTACTGGCAACTGCTTATCAATAGGTTATGTTCTCAGGGGAGAACATACAAGAATCAACATGGTCAATGGCTGAAAGTTAGCATTGAACCTAGTACCCCTAAGCTGCAAAGCAGACATCTTATAACCAACCCACCATTAGAGTTATTTCTAAACAGCATTATTCTGCATCTGATATCTTAAATAAGTATCAACCATAGCTCTCAACTGTCCAGATTTTTTTGCAGAATGTCCATATTTCCCTCATATTTTGATCTTTTACTCATACAATTGTGTTTTTCTGGAAAATTAATGGCAAATCATTGAGGATTAAAGTCAGAAAACAGTACCACACATTTGAGTTTCAGACTTTATGTCCTTCAGAAAATTCAAGCTAATGGAAAACCCGTTATTCTATCAATTTTCTAAGTTTGTAATAGCAATATTTAAAAAAGTGTTCCTATGTTTGGGCCTTTGTCCCCACATTATTTGTGGCTTTGTCCACATTTCTTGCTCTAAGACGTTGAGAGTTATGGTATCAGCTACTCCAAGGTATTCCAGAGACCTAACAGCTGTGTCTATTCTATTCTAGACAAGAATTATCTCAGTGGAAACTAAACAATCTTTCTCTATGAAACTTAAACTTATACAGGTGAAGATAGTACTTCATCCAAAAATCCTCCGTCATTTACAGAGTCTACCAATACCTGTCACCTATCACCAGCTTAGGAACTGCAGCAGCGATGTCCTGGCTTTCATATGCCCTCCTACAAAACTTGGAAGAGAGTAGCTCAGTAGCTATGGAGGTCTGTTTACCCCCTCTTTCCTGCTTTCTTATCAGGCAGTCATTATGCATTTTGCAATTCTTTGATTCTATGGCACAAAAGAACTGCATTTTGCAGTTCTTTGTTATCATATGATTTACCCTTGGAGGAAGCAACATATCAACATACTTTTCCAGTTGTGTATGTATCCAGTGTTATTTCCAGTAAAGAATTACAGTGGGAGATGATCAGTAGGCTATAGCTTCTCATTAATCAATTCCCATTGTGAATCATGCTGGTGCAGGGAATTTCATATGCTGTAGGTAGTGGGAACATGGACTATGAGCCTGGGAACAACTCTTCTGCAGTCCTTTTTGAAGAATTTTATCTTATGTATGCCTGAACTGAAATGATATATTCTATTACTTGTAAGTTACTTCCTGGAGAGAGGTTAAAGTGACGAGCACAATTTCTCTTTTGAGGTACTTTCCCTGACAGAACACTTGCACAAACCAGAATGACACAGATAATTCATGGCAGATATGTTGTGAATTCATATGACACTCTCAATATCAATGAAAAATAAAGGTGTTATTCATTAAAGGAACATACTTCACAATGTGCAGTACGGGAATATATGTTTTATTCTCCTACAAGTTACACTAAGTGGGCAATATCGGCTTGGAAGTTACTCCACAAATTATTATTAAACTCAGAGCTTTTTTTTTCCTTAGACAGCTGTGGGTAGTACTGTCTTTTGCAAGGGGCTACTGCAAGTATCATCAAAGAACTGCCAAATTCACAACAATTGCTCACTATTGGTAAATGAAATAGGGAATGTATACACTCTTCTTAGCTTTTGAACTGCAGTGATATTCTATCACAGGTTCATAGGTAGGTACTAGCCTTTCTGCCCGAGGGCATTTATAAGCCTAGCCAGAGTGTGTCGGCTTTCGCTGCCCCATTGATTAATTAACTGATCCTCTGTCAAGCAGAGTCAATGAAGTGATCCCAGTGGTGTATTTTCTGTTACCCATCCACCCGTCAAGGTTTCTATTGAAGAGTGTTAGTGAGGGGCTCTGCCTGATGCAATTTGGAATTTTGTTCCAAAGCATGGGGAGTCTCTGTGACAGGAATTGATCCCTCCAGCACGATCTATTTATTGTTGTGGCAAGGTTTAGCTCACTAGAGCGCGTGGCTCACAGTGACTTGGATTTCTTTAGGTGGAGCATGTCCATCAATTCTGAGATGGACATGGCTTTGTAAGTCAGGCAGAGATCACCTTTGAGTAAATGATATGCCACTGAGTACAGCCAGAGTTTTTTCAGTCAGGCTGCATAGGACATATGTTTGAGGCCAGTAATCCTCTTGGTGAGGTACTTTTAATAATCAAAATAGTTTAAAGTTACCTTCACAAATGGGAACAGTCACTAATGGAGTCCCCTAGGTTTCTGTGCTTGGATCTCTCCTATTTGTCATCTACTTTTCTGAAGTAAAAATCAGTACCAAAGGGCTCTGGCTAACTAAGTTTGCAGATGACTATCAGCTAGGAGCAGTCATTGAATTCCCAAATGCCTTAGCCATCTTGCAGGATTGCTTGTCTCAAATAAATAGCTGGAATCAAAATCATTGTCTGAAGCTAAATTTCAAAAAAATGTATTATTGTATCCTTTGGGAAGTCATCTACCACATTGACAATACTTCCCTAAGAGCTGACACAGTTGTTCCAGATTTGGGAACATATGTGGACAGTGACCTAACTTTTGACCAACGTGTGTCTATTGTAAGAAAGTCCTTCTATACTGCACAGCTTATAAACAAAGGGATTGTGTCTAGATGTAGGGGTGTCATTGTCCTCCTTTTCTCAGCCCTCATTAGGACATTCATTGAATATAATCCTCCCTTTAGCATCTATCTGTCGAGACACATACAACAACTGGAACAACCACAGAGATACCTTAATAAAAGGATACAAAGCCTAAACAACATCTCTTACATGGACCAACTCAAAGCCCTGTCACTATACTCGGTATCCTACAGACTGCTAAGAGGTGACCTGTGTCTGCCATATGAGGCATCCTCCAAACAATTACGATGGATTTATTGCACATCAGCAAGTCAAATGGCATCAGAAATACTCGGTTTACATATCTATACCTCTTCTGCAACATCAATACTATGGTTTGGAGGGACATGTATATTTCACAGAGGATATCACTGTTGTGGAACAGACACCCCAGACAAAGTTCATCCCTACCCATTTTGAAATGCAACTTAGATCTGTGGATGGGAAACAGAAAATTAAACCCAGAACTGCCTCCTGTACTACTAATGGACAGAGGCAGCTCCTAAACATTATATTCTATGCATGGGTCTACTCAAATTATCTATGGGATGATCTCATTTATTCTTATTAGGGGTAATATGTAATTAACAACCATGTAATAGGCAAGGTAAATCTATAACCAAATAATATAGGTTATTTTGAGCACAAATAGGGAAATTGCTTATGCTTAAAATGGCCCACAAGGGCAGCTAGCCTAGTACTTACTATGAATCTATGAACCTAGATTGACCCTACACACAACCAAACATATATACAATATACTCTAACTTTAGCCATAGTAAAGAAAGTTTAGAGATAATAAATAAAGTATTGATGAGTTTGACTTCAGATTGAGCTAACTGGAATTTATATATTTTAGTATCATACAGACATCTACATAGGGAAACCAAAAGGCAGACAGACATAGAGTGGAGAAAAGAAAAGTTATTAAATTTACAAATGAATACAAAAAACATAGTGAAGCTTGGCTTGAGGAAGTATATCAAATATATCTTAACTTCTAAGGAGTAAATTTTGTGGTTTACTTTTTCAGATGCAGTCCATTTTACAGCTTTTCCAGTCCTCTTATCACCTAATAAATTCCAGCAGAAGTTTATCCCTATTAGTTCTGCTACTTAAGAAAATTGTATCTTTCTCAGTGTTGATTCCTAGCTGTGTTTTGACTCATGCTGTTATTTAGTGTGATAGCCATTTATCTGAAAAAGTTTCTAATCAACCAAGGTAAAATCATGAACTCATTCCTGGATAAGAAGTTATTCCACTGCAGGTCATAGACTGACACACACAAAATCTCAGACACAGACAGAGATACATAGACATACATGCACTGGCACACAAATATAAACAGACATGAATGTGTAGATGAAAACACACACACAGACATACACATGCGCACACACACACACACACACACACACACACACACACACACACACACACACACACACACACACACACACACACACACACACACACACACACACACATGCACGCGCACACACACACACACACACACAACAATTCTATGCCTTTTGGTTTTACAAGATAAAGGATCTGCATGTTGCCATCTTGCCACTTTCAACAAAGAAAGCTAATTCCAAAATCTGAATCATTTTTAAACTTGGTGGAGATGGTGAGTAAATGAAGGACATTTATCCATAAATATTTTCATGCTTGTACTGTTGAAGGTTGTGCGTCAGGGCTGGCAACTTGGCACAGAAAACTCTATTGCCAATCATTAGCAGACTGGAGTTCCACTGTGGCGACCCCTAACCGGGAAAAGCCAAAAGATACAACTGTTACTATATATATTTTGATTTTGGAGAGGTTTTTTTTTTTTTTTTTTTTTTTTGCATGTACCTTATTATTTGGGTTTGGTAACATTTGTTTTCCTTGAAATGCTGGCTGTATTTATTTCTTTTTTTCTGTGTAGCATAAGGATTTACATACAAGGCTGAATGGTTCAACTATAAAATGTCGACTTCCAGAATGATGATGATCTGAAAGGACAAAAAAAAAATCCATGAAACTCAGAAGAGAGAAAAAATGGATTTTAATTTTTTTTTTTTTTTTTGTGATGGGGGGTGCTCTCTGCACTCCTCATAATTATATATACTATCTTCATGGAAGCACCAACTCATAGAACAAATAAATCATTGCTGGGGCACACTGTTATGCCATTCGTCTTTTTTTTTTCTTCTGCATGATACTGAGGATCAAGCTTATGCAAATACAAGTGAGGTTTCATGGCCAGCAACAGTGTTGCCTACCAGGAAACCATAAAGCAGAAGGAAGCAGTAGAAAGGCATACAGAACATGCAGATAAGTTTACCTATGGGAAAACTTGCCTTGCAGAATTGTGCGAACAACTACAATGATCCCCAGCATTAAACTGAATGGAATGAAAACAGTAATAGCACATTAAAGAGAAGTGTACTCAGTGCCAAGTACACTACAACATGTGTTTGGCATAATGAAAGAAAGAAATTGTGGTGATCATCAGGGGTACATAAAATAAATATACTAACCTGGGGAAGTGTGCATATTGAAATGGGCCACAGACATGAATGTTAGGAATTAAGTAAGAGGAAGAGGACATGTGAAACATGGTAATGTACACCGGATAAGGTCATGTCAATGTATGTACATTCCAAAGATAAGTCAGTAACATAACATTAATCACATATGTACATAGCACAGTATGTACTGCTGGTTACATCAATTGCACAGGGTCCTATGTGAGCATATTTATATCATCATACATTATAGTATATTATGTGACTGTCACACAAGGTTACATATCATTGGAGATAGCTGGATGTTACATAAACATCCTGACATGATCAATGGAAAGGACATTTAGCAACAACAGCATATACAATAGAAGCATGTGCATATTATGAAGGTGTGCAGAATGAATATGAATATGATTGAGATGTCAGCATAGCTCACAACCAATCAGTGACACATACCAACAGGCTTGTGTGCATCATTAGACAGAAGCAGGCAAAATTCTGGACAACCTTACAATAATGATACCATTATTTTGTGACACTGACATAAAGTATGTGATTTCAAGTTAGACATGTTCTGCAGGAACATACTTGCAGAACTGTAATGATTTGTCATTAATCTATAAGGGAAATTCAACACACCTTCCTCAAAAATTACTACATTTTAGAGGTATTAAAAGGGACTGTGTTATATCTGTAGTTTAAATTACGGGCAATCCAGGCCAGTTGAAAGGTTTACATGACACATACGCCACAATCCCTACATTCAAGAATGTAACCCATGCCATCAATGTTTTCAATGAGCTGTATGTTTACTGGATGCATCATAGAAAGTTGTATCACACATGCATCCATACCTCCCAACTATACTGAATTACTTGGTTTTTACCAAGTTTTGGGGTCCAAATAATCAGGTGCCACGATTCCTGAGTGGCACCCCTTAATTTTCAATTTATTCTGGGATTTTGAGCAGACGTCATCACATGCGCAATGACATTAGCTCTATGAAACAGCCTGCCAGCTTTGAGCTCAACGGTTCAACGTGCATGCATTTCTAGCTGTTCCTTAGCTGTTAACAAGTGTTAACAGGAACAGAACAAGCCACAACCTAAGGTATAGGTGAGCTGCTGCTTCCCTGAGGTGTGTGTAATGCCCCAGGTGAATTTACCTGGTGGCTAGAGGAGGTACTCAGGCTCAAACCCTGTACCTTGGGTACAGGTGACAAGAGCTTAAAGTCCCTACCCACCACCACTTGTGAACATTTCCCAGATTTATGCCTCATATTTTTGTTCTGTTCCTTATAAAATCTGTGTTTTTCTGGATTTTTGTGGCAAATCAGTGAAGGATTGACTTCACTAAATAATGACAGGCATTTGAATTTCAGACTTCATATTCTTCAGAAAATAAATGGTAACATACAACCTTTCATACTAGCAATTTTCTAAGCTTATAAGTTCAGTATTACAAATTTGTCCCTATTTTTGGGGCTGTATTCCCCCATTATTGGCTTTGTCCAGGGTTTCTTTGTGCTAAGAGGTTGAGAGCTATGGTGAGAAGTGAGAACTGAATTCACTAAATGAATGCCATTTAAGTTTTAGTCTTCCTAAAGTTCCTATCTTTCAGAAAACTGCTGATTTGAAATAGTATGTTGCTCTGACTGTAGTGCACAGGGTCCTGTGTTCAATACTTGGTAGTAAAATGCATGATGGTAACACAACATTTTATCCAAGCAACTTTCCAAAATTATACAAGCAATGTTTAAAACGTGTCCCTGGTTTTTGGGCTTTTGCCCCCCCCCCAATAAAAGTTGACTTTTTCCAGATTTTTGCTGCAAAGTTGAGAGATACAGTTGAATGGATTTTACAAGGAGCTGAGAGCTTCAGGGCAAGAGAAGTTTAGTGTTGCTTATGGTGAGTCTGTTTGAATTGTTAATAGCATAACAGGTTAAATACTTTTTTCTGATGCAGAAGACTGTGGGTTCTACTCCTACAGTATGTAGATACATTGTTGATACTGCACTGTGTTGCACTTTTAAAGGGGGTGGATGTAACAATTCAAGGGTAAAGCTACAGATAGAACAGAAGTGAGAAAATGTCATGCACGAGGCCATTTGTGTCCCAGTGGAAAGAGCAAACAATATTAACCCAAATTCAGGAACAGAAAATCAGGATGATTATATTCTGTGATACATTACAAGAAAAAATGTGTTTGTGGAAATAGACTTTTATGATGGAAATGTTTTGAATTGGGCAGTTTTGTCACTGGTTCAGTTTGTTTTATTGCCTACTGGAAAAATGTTCAAACAATAAATTTAAAATGTGCTCTAAGTCTAACAAGTGTGCTGTATTATACATGGAATATAATTTAATAAAGTCAGGAAGGTGTATCAAAGAACACATGTATGTTTCTTGTTTTGTTTGCAAGGGGCCTATTATTTCTAAACAGCCCAAAGGTAATCTTTATCCACCACTGGCCAGATGCATTTTCTTTGGATGTGGTGACCGTGTGTGTTTCAATGCTGTTTCAATGAATGTGAGTTTCAAGGGCAGAGAAATTTTAATGCTATGTTTATTTTCAATGTGAGACAGTATTGCTTTGTTTAGCAGATGTCTATCAGTGTTTGTGCATTGTGCTATAAAATGTAAAAATAAAATCCAAATAATCAATGTAGAAGTAAAGCAGCATACACATTAGTGTTTATGGTAAATGAGGTGAAATAGCCAGGTAATGGGACATTGGAATGGCTGCAGGATGACTCTGGTGCCATATTTTGGTTGCCTGTACTTCAGTTTGCTTTTGAAAGTTGGTATCCCATAATTCCATTGGAGTGGGCAGGATTACATATTTATGTATGTTCATTTTATGTTAATCAGCATATGGATCTGTACCTATTTTTCATGGGCCTTGTCCAGACTTTTGATGTTTTCAAGTTGAGAGGTATGCATGTATCTTGTAGAACACCTTGAAGGGAAGTGTGCACTGTTAGTTCCTAATGGTTACAAATCATAACAGATACTAATGTATGGATGGCAAGATGTGTGGAAGCTCACTGTGGGTGGCAAAAGTGAAACACTTGAGTAAAGCATCCCTGGATGACATAGGTTTTAGCCATATGGATAACAACACTTAAAACAGCACACTAGTATGAGTGGATTCCCTACACACAGCTGTGTATTGCATGCATCTGCCACATGTAATAGCAATGGATATTATCTGAGCATCTGCAACTAATATGTGAATTCAGAAGTGATTTATCATAATGAATGACATAGCATTATGTAAGATGCATATCTATGCATCAGGTATGCTCATGTGTACAGAAACAACAGCACTGCAAAGTTTAGCTTCAATGAGCAAGGAAGCTGTCACTGTGATAGTGTTCACATACCAAACAACAATACACATAACACACTTTCTATCAGCATGTAAAACCCAAGAAGTGCCACACAGTCACTGTCACTCTGACATTTCCATGGACAATTTTATACTAGCATGAAATCTTGGCATGCATGCATATGTGGTCATGTAAACTATCAAGTGGTAATACCAACATGATGCATTGATATGTCCGTGATGCTATAGAGTCACACTACAGCTGTACCAAGGATGCAGCTAACCTCCATAGGTTTAGAAGTACATAGGAGACTACAATGTCCTCCATATGGGCCAGTAAACAAGGAGCCAGAATCCTCATCACTGACACTGGAGAGAGATTTTCACTTGGAACAAAATGGCAACACCCAGTATTTCCAGATGCAGCTCTCTGCATTATGCATATTTTCCTTTAAGAGCATACAGAGAACACTTTCATTTCAGTGGCTGGGTCTTCTCTCTTTCTCCAGATTCCCAGTAAAACCCCCAACTGGCACAGCTGTAGAGTTAAGTCCTCAGCCAAGTGTCCAAGATAAGTCCTCCACTACTATCTCTGTGAAACAAGTGCTGCATATACCTGCTCCCAGCAGCAGACACACACACACACACACACACACACACACACACACACACACACACACTCTTTGAGATTTGATTTACACACACACACAAACACACACACACACACAGAAACACCTGGGAAAGTGTGGCACAGATTTACCAGCCATGCAATGTTTTGCTCAGACTATAATGTAGATGCACCACCACCAGACACTCCAAAGCCAGCTGATCTAAGACTCTTGCAAGGGTACCCAATTATACTGATTCAAATTAATATTAATACAAGTGGTAGTATGACCATCAGCAATGCTTTCAAGAGTGGCCAGAGCTGTCACTATATATATATATATATATATATATATATATATATATATATATATATATATATATATATATACTCTCAATGATTAAAATATTCTCCAAAAGACCAGCCACAATGACAAAAATAAATATATTTAATAATAAGTAAGAAAAGAGCATGAAAATACTAAATATCTATTTACAGTAAACACCAGAGTTTCAATCAAAGGAAATATTAAAAATAACACAGGTGGACAGGTTCACACAGTTACAGAAATAAACAATACTTAACTAATCTCACCATAATTTCCTGATGAAGTAGGTGAGCATTCTACTTTATCAGGTTACAAAAATATAGTGCAATGAGACTTCAGTCTCACCTAGTATTAAAATATAATTTTTAGTGATGGATTGCAGAATGATATCTCATGCATCTGATCATCTGACTTCTAGTTACCATGTTACCTCCCTTGGATATGCTGTCAGGATTTAGCACATATGTGTCAATTATACACACACACACACACACACACACACACACACACACACACACACACACACACACACACACACACACACACACACACACACACAGCCTAGCTAGGATCTGCTGCAGCTCCTGGAAGTCATAAAACAATTTCACACCTCCACCCTTCCAGAGTAGCAATTAGTTTACCCCAAAGACAATGCAGAAAGCTTCCTAGTACAGACTTTTTGTCTCTGGCTCCATTGAGAACTGCAATATATAATCTTTATGGCCTAAGCCAGATAATTAAAGTTCTTACTGTTTTTCAAAGTTAGGTGGACTGAAATTAACATCTTCTCTTCCAATAGCCTCTGTTAAAACATATACATTTAAACAGTTACAATAATGCATGTGTATTTATTTTTCTGTCCAGCAGGGCACACTGTTGGTACATTTTTAACACAAGCAGCTATACAAATACATTTTCCATCACAAGCATCTGTGCAAATCAGTTTGATATACAAACAACATATCATTCTTTACAAAGTTACATTTAGCTCTGCTGGCATATGTTACACATCTACTGCCCTACTTCTCCTGGCATAGCTGGTAATACCTTACATCATCACAGAGAGTACTAGGCTAAAGTCCCAAGATCCCATATAAGCCTAGCCATATTTAACATGACTTATATAATTTTCAAAACCTATGTGAACAATGTTCACACAGGGATGTGCCTATGCTATGTTATCTAATGCCAACTGCCTCTATCCATGAAGGAGATGGGTGAAACACCAGGAGTACAACCATGACTAACCATCCATTGATCTATGTTGCATTTGAAGAGGGTTAGGAAAGGCCTTTGCTTTACATGAGTGGCAAGCATGCTCCAGAGAAGGGGTAGTGTCTGAGAGATGTAGCTATCTCTCCAACATGATTTATTATGTCAGAGGCTAGGTTAACATCCTTGAAATGGGTGTCCCTTGTGTAGAATGCATTAATGTGTAACACTGCCATCAAGGAAAGATTGTTAGGTGCCATGTAGGCCAGACACAGCTCAACCCTTAGTAGTCTATTGTAGTTATAGTACAGTGACAGGGCTTTAAATGTTTCTGCATATGACTTCTTGTTCACATCATGTATCTTCATTGTGCAAAAACTCTGGTGTTAGTCCAGCTGTTGCAGGTGTGTATTCAGGTACATTCAAAAATGTGCATTGTACCCAATTATTTCTTTGAGGAGTGCCAAGTACAATGGTATTATAATGTCCTTTCCTGTGGATACCTGCCAATAATTATGAGTTGTGCCACACGTATGAGATTTGTCACCACTGTGGACACATGGTGGGCGATGTTCTGATTACTATGTAACTGAATACCCAGATCATGTACCACTGGGTGTACTCATAGAGGTGTGTTGTCTATATTGTAGTTAGATTGGGTATTTGCTTTTCAAAAGGGAATAATTATGCTTTTGTGTTCATTTAGTGTGTTTCCATGGCTCTGCCACAAATAATTTGTGTGCATTAATAGTTTCTGGAGCATATCAATACTGATCATGGATTCAATGATTGTCCATATTTTGCTGTCATCCACAAAGTTGGTAAGACAAAGGCTTTCTAAGTTTGTCTTGACTTCTTGGAAGTAAATACTGAATGGGAAAAGGCATAGTACAGAACCCTGTGGTATGAGCTTGGTCACTGGCCTCTTGCCTCTTGCTAGTGGTGAATTCCCACACTTCAACAATACATCCTGTAAGTGATCCATTTGACTACCCACCTAGAGATGTATGTGTCTATAGCCAGTTGAGACAGTTTGCCTGTAATATCTGGGTTTGCATTTGTGTCAAATGCCTTGGCCAGGTATAGCTAGGCAAAATGCACAGTCTTCCCTGCATTCATGTCCATGGTGACCTACTTGAAGAAGTCAAACATTTTAACTGACAAAAATGCATCCTTAATGAATCAAAAATGGGTAGTGTACACAGCTGAGAGATTAGTTGTATCCTTTTTGATTAGGTCCATGATGATTCCTTTGATTGCCTTACAGGTGAGGTGAGTTAGGCGTATGCCTCTATAATTTTTGGGTCAGGTAATGGACCCCATTGTTCAGATGGATGACTGTTGCTGTACACCCTTCTGCTTAAACATAGCCTGTCTGAAGGCTGTGGTTATGTAGGGATCTAACTGTATCTGCTAGGTCAGGTTGCAAGTTATTGAAAAGGCAACCTGGGATGTTGACAGCACCCATTGATGCTGTGTTTTAGCCTTAGAGAGCACACAGGTTATCTGCTGTTTTGAGAAACAAGCTGAGTAATGTTTGCATGTATACTTTGAGTGATGTCCAGTGTGAATGGGAGTGTAAAGTTTGATCCAAATCTGTTAGCTAGCAGATTGTCCATTTTCTACAGTTGAGTATGTGTGGTGCCATCCACAAACATCTCTGCACTTAGTTGTGTGTTTCTCATATCATTTTGCACTTTTTAAAAAAAAAATGATTTGTGACAACACCTCCAAATACAGCCTTGGGTATGCAATACACACCACACAGTGGCAGTCTTCACACAGTAATACAACTATATCTATGTCATGTAATTACATCAATTAGACATCATATGCATATATGTTTTTCATTGGAAAGCTGTGTGTGCATGCCCTGATACCATATATGGACACATTAGGTGAATGTGCTTCATTCAGAGCAGTTACTGGCACAAATGCTGTCAGTTACACAATGCTGCTGGGAACCACCTCAATAAACCTTGTGAACAGCAACACAATTGTGCACATGATGAATTCATAGAGGTTGTAATTGAATCTGGACTACTTATATGTTTGTGTATATATAACAGCATTATAACATGTGGATGAAACAAAACCTTTGTACCCATGTAATCAGTATGACATTATATTGATGTATATCATTGAGCTTTTTATGATGGTAGATATGCGCATGCATACCTGTGCCATACTAAGTGAAAAATTATATTGAGCTTACTGCTTGCTGTGATGGATTTGAAGTCTTCTTAAGACACTCAGTCTTGCTGGCTGGATTCTGCTAAAATTCAAAGTCTAGTTATATTTGCATTCACAGTCTGTTGCATACAGAAACTTGCAGAATATACACTGATGAGAGAATATACTTTGCAGCATCAACTTTAGAGCAGTAACAAATAACTTTTTATAATAAACCAAACTGACAAACGTTGCAGCTTAAAGTACTGTTCCACTTTACTTCTCATATAGTACAGATGATGTGAGAGATATAACATTTACCTCAGGACAAATGTGTCCCTACCATACCCCTAACATAACTGGATTCATACAGCTCTTTATATACAATTTTAGTCCTCTTGGTATTCTATTTTGGAGAATTGCTCATCCTGTAGAAACAGTACTAATTGTTGCAGATGCTGATGCAAACTGCTGACTTAATGATATTATTTTTCAGCTTCCTTGTTTAACAATGTCTTGTCACATTTTTGCTGAATTTTATAAGAGACCAGCTTTTCTGACAGTGTGAACATCCTGTATTCTATTTGGATCTTTGTATAAGAACATCTGTTCTTTTGCCAATGCTGATAAAACATGTCCTGTTTTCCATGCAGAAAAACATATTTTTGAGGAAACACATTACCACAGTGTCACTGTCCATTCTTTTAAAGCAGATTTTGCATTTTTGCTCTTGCATACATCCTGTTTTTAAGTCTGTAAGGGAAAAATGTCCATTCAGCAGATTCCTTATTTTCCAAGCCATGGTCATTTAGTATGGTTGCTGATCACATATTACTAAACTCTGTTTCTGCATTTAAGCAAGGTTTTTCTTTCAGCATATTTACAACAGAATTAATTTCAGCCTTATATTCATAATATCTAACAATTCCCTCTGTTTTTAAACATTAAGAAACAAAACCTTTCGTTTTTTTATACAAGTCAAAATGCAATTTTACATAGTTAATACAATTATATTAAAGTATTACTACCAAAACTGAATGTATTTAACAACTTTTACTTTTGCAGACCATTCTGTGAAATTATTTTATCAGTTATGAGCTATGTCTGCTTTAGTTTAACTTGATTAATTTATTCTTTTGCAATCACAGAATTCAATTTATGACTTAGAACTGTTTCATTAACTCTTTGCAACTGTTGAATTAACTATAAGAGACAAGAACGATGTGCTACTGCAAGCATTTATACACTGTTGAAAATATACAGTTTTAATGTCATTTTAACCATAACATTGTGATCATGTCTCTGAACTGCTCATTAACATCTTGGTTGACAGTGAAGTGAACATAAAGTACTGAACTGGGCTTAGATGTAATGCAATTATTTCAGTATATTTAATACTTGAGGATTTAAAAGAAAACATGATTGTTATGTACTTATTAATCCATTAGCTGTATGAGTACAATATTTTAATATATATTTTTTCTCTAACTGGGATAAAACCAGTGATGTTACAACTTGACAAATTACTTTTGAACTTATTATGATGTATCCTGTACAGTATGTATTTACACAGACTGTTTGCTATTTATGCATTTCAATCTAGTAGGTACCCTGGACCCATTTTTCTTTAAATATGTTTTTTCACACATATTCATTACTAGACATTAATTTAATTTGTACTGAATTCTTCTGCATTTGTATATACAAAGACTATCATTTGTACTGAATTCTTCTGCATTTGTACATGCAAAGACTATAAAGTACATTTAGTCTAATCTTACAAATTTAATAACATTAATATTAAGCAAAAGTATGGAAAACTTTTATGTCTCTTTAGAAATATCTAGTGGAATTGCCACCAGAGGCATATGTCCTGTTATTACTCAACAATAAAAGTATTCATGCTTTTTTAAATCCAACATTGTTTTGCCATAAACATATTAAAAATAGTGACCAATCTTGTTCAGTATTTTACATATCTTTACTCTCTCTCTTGTATAGCTGTAATCATTTTAAGCCATTTCTTGTTTTTTAAACCATCTCTTGTATATCTTTACAGTTTAACAGGTTGTAAATACAATTTAATACTAAACAATACAATAATAACCATTATGATAGCTATTAACAACTTGTAAAATATCTTATCCTGTTAGGTTTAATCCAGTTTACCAGTATTTTTAATACACTAATACCTGTTTTTTCCTCCCCCTAAAAGAGTATTGCCAAGAAGGAATGATATATTACTTTCTGCAGCTTTATTTTAGACCCTTGTTGTTTATTTTTTCTGTAGCTTTATTTCAGACCCTTGTTGTTTATTTTTTTCTGTAGCTTTATTTCAGACCCTTGTGCAGTACTGTGTATACAGTTAGGGTAAAACTGAGAAAGTACCCCTCCCCCTGTAGTACTGCAGCACTATTTACCTGCTTTATGCTGTGAGAATAGAATGTATGTCAGCCCAGCACTTTGGCCATACACTTACTTTATTAGGTTACTAATAAACTATGGACTTTTATCTGATTTGATCATTTTTTATAAAGCTGTTACTGTTTATTACCTCTAGTAGGTATTTACACCCTTCTGCACAATTGATTTGAACTGTATGTATACTATAGCCCATTTGCTGCCTGTACTTGATGCAACTGAGTTTTTTTTCTTTTAACATTTATTTGCAAACAGATTATCAGAGACATCTATGCACAATTGTGACATTTTATTACAATTACCAAATAGTGTTGCCTGTAAACATTTTAACAATTATGTTTTAATAACAATGATGCTTTAGAAAAAATCAAGCTACTTTTCTGGCAATCAGTCTTTTTGTTTATCATATTTTTCCAACATTTCCTGTAACTATTCATTCAGTCTAGGAAGGTCTGAGCTCACATTTTACATTCTATAAACTATAGTTAATTTTTTTGGCATTTTTCCTTTAATGTGATTGTGATTTGCATAACTATGCATTTATACTACATTACAATTAGCTTACATGGATTTCAGTATTTTTTTATTTATCTATTGTCCTGCCATTAATTTTACAAAAACTGTTTGACAAATACCATCTGTGATTTTCTTTTTAAAATTTAGAACTTTAACTGTTTGGTGTTACTAGACAATTATAAAAAAGTGTAAAAAAACAAAATAGATATTAGCTTAATTAACATATGCTTATATTTACATTATTTGTATTTGCTGTTGTCTGCCTGTTATTCTTGTGTATTGTAACAGATGTATTTTAGATGAAAAGAAAATACATGCATGTCTGTCTTGTATCTTTATGTCTTCATACAAGCATGTCATTATGACTTAAAATTTTTATTCATTATCTATTTTTATTTAATTTTATACACTAGAACAGTTTTGTTTACCTTTTGACTATGCTAAGAATGGCAGTCATATGCTCTACTTTACTGTAGTACTGATAAATGTCTTGCTTTAACTGAATGAAAGTAAAACATTTAAAAATGAATTGTCTCTACCATGTATATTTAACCATTTTCAAAACATAAACATATTATAAAATATATTTATTTTGCACAGATTAGCTGTGTATGCAGGAAGTTCCCAGTCTCTGTCAGTTCAGCTAATTTATTTACTTTATCCTGCAACTGCTGTTGAATTTCCTGTAATGTTGCATGGTCTTTCTGACATTCTTTACTAAGCTGTTCTGCTGAATTTGAAACTCCTATGCCCTTTTGAAAAGATGTATGTATAACTTGTCTAAGCTTCCTGAACTCATTGTGTCTGTCTTTTAGAAGTTTATTACATTCTTTTGTAACAAAATGTACTAGGGGTTCTATCAGTAACTGATTTGACTCACATGTGGTGACAGGACATAACTGTTCAACATCTGAATATAATAGAAACACTTTACCCTTAGTTAATTTTTTATCATGAACAGATCTGTCTTTACAGTCTATTTTTTTAGCAATATGATGCAATACTTTTTTATGGCATAATACATAAAATGCAATTTTTGTTGAAGCACACAATACACATTTGTCCTATTTCACATGGTTTTCTTTGAGATACCAGTCAAATATTGTAATACATTTGCATACTGCCATACTATCAGCCTACCCTAATAAGGTTTTACATTTACTAATGTGCTGTGTATACCAACATTGCAATTTACTAAAGTTTGGTTTATTCCTGCATGAATTATAAATAATATCCATACTGTCTAATAACATACAAACTGTCTAATAATATACAAACTGTCTAAGAATATTCAAACTGTCTAACATCATCCACACTAAATATGTGACACAGAAAAAGTCTTACCAGTTAGCAAGAAAACAGGTGAACAGGCTGTTGTTGCTGATGGCTAGAAATTTTTCAGAGTCACTTGAGAAGCTGGTGAAGCACAATAGGCAGCAGACTGTTGTACAAGTAGACATCCACCTTTTCTTGGAGAATTTATGGCACTGCGACTTTCTTGAACTAGTCTCACTCCGGATTTTAGATGTCTAAAAAACTTTACTACTGCAAGCTGCATAAACTGGAATACTTCTGTTTAGGATTTACACATATGTACAAATGTTAGTTACTGCAATTTAACTGAAGTGACCCTCTGCAGGACTTACCATCACTCCCCCTGTATTTGAATGCAGATTTTAGGTTCAAATGCAGTCTAGCTTGCCATTGAAAAATTATATGGAGCTTACTACTTGCTGTGATGGATTTGAAGTCTTCTTAAGACAATCAGTCTTGCTGGCTGGATTCTGCTAAAATTCAAAGTCTGGTTATATTTGCATTTACAGTCTGTTGCATACAGAAACTTGCAGAATATACACTGATGAGAGAATATACTTTGCAGCATCAACTTTAGAGCAGTAACAAATAACTTTTTATAATAAACCAAACAGACTAACGCTGCAGCTTAAAGTACTGTTCCACTTTACTTCTCATATAGTAAAGATGATGTGAGAGATATAACATTTACCTCAGGACAAATGTGTCCCTACCATACCCCTAACATAACTGGATTCATACAGCTCTTTATATACAATTTTAATCCTCTTGGTATTCTATTTTGGAGAATTGCTCATCCTGTAGAAACAGTACTAATTGTTGCAGATGCTGACGCAAACTGCTGACTTAATGATAATATTTTTCAGCTTCCTTGTTTAACAATGTCTTGTCACATTTTTGCTGAATTTTATGAGAGACCAGCTTTTCTGACAGTGTGAACATCCTGTATTCTATTTGGATCTTTGTATAAGAACATCTGTTCTTTTGCCAATGCTGATAAAACATGTCCTGTTTTCCATGCAGAAAAACATATTTTTGAGGAAACACATTGCCACAGTGTCACTGTCCATTCTTTAAAAGCAGATTTTGCATTTTTGCTCTTGCATACATCCTGATTTTAAGTCTGTAAGGGAAAAATGTCTATTCAGCAGATTCCTTATTTTCCAAGCCATGGTCATTTAGCATGGTTGCTGATCACATATTACTAAACATTGTTTCTGCATTTAAGCAAACTTTTTCTTTCAGCATATTTACAACAGAATTAATTTCAGCCTTATATTCATAATATCTAACATTAAGTATGTCACTGTGATGGTTAAATGAGAGCTGGGTATAATGTTGGTATACTCCACTTCAAAAATACATCCCTTACTAAGGAAACAAAATACATAGCATCATCCTATCTCAACAGTTTTCAGGAGGCATATTACTACAGTTGTCATGTAAGGAACATTTAATCAGATGGCAGCAGTAGCCATCAATGCATTACCTCAAATCACAGATTAGAATGCACTGTTGTAGGGCTACCATATGTACACATCTAATTGATTGACTACACAAACCAGCTATCCACAGTGAGACTAGAACCCCTACCTTGCTATCTGCTGAGTATAGTACTACATGCAAGCATACAACAAACATCTGACTTTCATTGTGTCAGACAGCACTTTATAGAATATGACATCATCATTGTCTGGAGGGAAGAAGATGGAAGTAAGAGTGTCTTGCATCCTGTTCTAAAATGGACTGCAGAATATGAATTAGCTAAGCATGCACACACACACACACACACACACACACACACACACACACACACACACACACACACACACACACATACACACACACACACACACACACACACACACACACACACACACACACACACACACACACACACACCAGATAACACATGGCCATCAGCACTTTGGTAAGTAATGAGTGTAAGTAATACACTTGTCACCTAGCCTTCCCTGTAGCAGCATGTGTAAGAACAGTTATTTCATGTTTAGAGCATAAATGGCACAGAGTTTGAATTCAGGTAAGTATTCTTTCACATATGGTCTCATGATGGCATTACATAAGTAAATATGGTAATTCCTGCAAATGTGAGAAGCAATGACTCCAATGAAGTACTGTATAAAAATAAACATCAGTCAAGTAATTTATGCCAACAGCACATATAAGGATTTGCATTTTTATACATTCACTAGTCTAAATAAGTGTTAAAGTAAATGTTTTGAAGTACTGCCTTTACTCTACTTTAACTCTGTATTTCTTTAGCCGAGCAAGTTTAAGCAGCTAAGCACACAGGTAACAACACTAGTGCGGATTATGTAATTGGAAAAGAAGTACCATTCACTATCACTCATCACTGGTGCATGATACCAAACTCCCTGCAAGTGCAGAAGACAAAAAGTGATGGTCTTCACTGGGGGCATTTCTGCCATGTGTGTTGTGTGTGATTCTATTTTTTGACAAAATTAAAGGTGCGAAAATGGGGTAGATAGGAAAGTGGTGAAATGGGCGGCAAGCAGGGGAAAGAACAAATTAGAAGCAATATAAGAATGTGGAAGAGGGGATGAGGAAAGAACCATAGCCACTTTTCCACCATGTAATATGAACATGTATGGAAAACTTGTATGAATTTGGACTGTCACCACAACACAGATGGGTGACAACAATGCAATCATGTTGTACAGTGAATTGGACTGAATCAAGTGTGTCAAGAAGACACATGTGCAAAGTGGGGAGCTCTGTATGGGACATTTTTTTTTTGTGGGACAGGTGCCCACTTATTTTTTTTTTATTTTATTTTATTTCAAAAAGATAGTAATGTTGTGGAAGGGATATAGGAATGTTAGGGTCAGGAAAGTAGGGTAGATGAAGAAGCAGGTACAGAAAAACAGGACAAACAAGCCAGACACAGAGATGGCAAGGGACACAAAAAGTTGGGGGCACCATGATTGTGGAAAGGGAGGGAGCATCATAGGTGAATGCCTATCAAATGGGGACAGTGAGAATCTAGTCCTCACCCTCAGAACTGTCATCACTGTCTTCTTCCTCACCCTTCTGTTAGATTGCATACAGTTTGGGTTTTCTCTGCATTCCCAAAAGCAACTTCTCTAAATGGCTGAGGTGTCCACCAGTGCTATAGTCTAAGACCTCCCATACCATGCCTGGCAGCTCCTGGCAGGTGACAAAATATCCACCTCCACCAACACTCCCGTAGGGTACTACTGCACCAGCTGCTGGGGTAATGCTACCTGATGCTGAGGTCCCAGGTAATGAAGGGGCTGCAGAAGCACTTCTCACAGAATGTGCCCCAGATGTGCTGGGTGTTGTTAAGGTAGCTAGTGATTGGACTGCCTCCCTGTGCTGGAAATCATTTGGTTGGTTGTCAGAAAAGTATGACATCAAAATGGTTTGACCACACATATAAAAATGAGAAAAAAAGATAAGAGGTGGAGTAAGAGAAAAAAAAAAAGATAATTAGAACAATTATATGTCACAATACAATAATTTAGAACAATAACACATTTTTACTTTTATGTTACCTATACTTTCTAAATATCCAAAATAGGACTGAGAATTGTTCCAAATAGTCCCTGGAATATGCATATATTGCACATATGCTTTTAAAAATAATACAGATTAAGTGAACAACATGGCATTTATGCCAGTTTTGTTAAAATTAATATATTTTTTTTTTACTACTCACTTGTTACCAGTGAGATTTGGACTTACAACATCTGAATACAGAATTATCCTTGACTCCTACAATTAGCTTATGCTGCAGAATAAAGCATGCATGTTTACTTTTACAGTTAAGATATGCATACTTAGTTTGCTGTAAGGTGTTGAAGAGCAATCATTTTAATAAAATGATGTTAATTTGTGCTGCATACATACCCCTGCTTCTCTGAGTCTTTCTAAGCATTCAACATGGGCCTCACTGTTTGCTGAAATCTCCTGAGCAACTGAAAAATAAATAAGGAGAGAACAAGAGAAAAACGTTATGCATACCAGTCTTAGCTATCTATCACTTTATATATCAGTTAAAGTATCTTTACCTGTATACTTACATAACCGTGGGGTTTCAGCAGTTCCAAACTCATCCAGCCACTGGTTGAGTTGTTCCTACTTGTGCTGTTTCAGGTCATTGTAATGATGCCTGCATTGTTCCACAGTGCATGGAATGCCATTCACACTGAAGGCAGCCTTGGCTAGACTATTTCAAGTCTCTGATTTATATTGAGAACCAGTAAAGTCCCCCTGCAACAGCCAATGGCTGCAGCACTTTACAAGGAGTGAAATGAATATCCTTGACTCTTCTACATCCCATCTTTGAGCCCTGAATTGGGCACCTTCTTTACCAGGTCCTGCTATGTCTGCACAGGTCATGCAGCAACTGTTAAAGTATTGTACATCCAATTTATGATATTGCATTTTACAACCAATATGCAAACCCACATGACCATAACAACTGTGTTGGCAAAATGGTATATGTAGAGCAACATTGCCAAACAGAGAGGAAAGCAGTTTATGAAATAGGAAGGGTAATCTCCCAGATTCAGTAAGCAGCCATGCAGGAATAAATTATTCCTGCATGGCATGGACCGTTTCTGTTCAGCATGGCAGTGCACCATGCATATGTATGAAGGCGCACTGCCATGCTGTAAAATTGACAGAGTTCCATGTACGAGCGCAGGGGGTGTATCTGAGAGTAGAGATCTCACAATATACATGCCCCTGCACTTCAGAATTGCTTTTTGACAATTTAAAACTAGCTAGAACACTTGTAACACCCCAAACCCATCAGGATAACAAATCTGATCAAAGCCATAAGACACAATTTTCTCTACCAAGACAAAAGTTGTTAGAATAACATATTTAGCATAAGCACATAGCGCACACCTCCCAACCCATCAGAGTAAGGAATGTGGACAAAGCCAAAAGGGACAATCATCCTACAAAGCAAAAAGTTGATAGAATAACAGGTTCAGCATTAGCATGGATATTCTGAAGGGTACAAATAAAAAGAACACAGCAATTTTTTTTCAGCATGCAATAAAGTTTAAGTGTAGCTGCGCAGGTGTGCCCATTGCTTAGCTATGCTTAGTCCAGCTTAAACAGCACAAGAAGTTAAATAGCAAGAGACACCCAACATAAGCAGTACTCCAATAGTGTAGTGGTTACAACATACTCTTTGTAAGCAGCCATTCCTGGCTCAATCCCCACTGTAACCAATTTGTATTTTACATGTGAAACCAGTACATAAACTTTTTTTAATAATTAACCACTAAATAACATATATTTGTTAACCAGAGTACTGCAGTATGTCCAGATGTGAGGTGTCAGTTTAAAAAAGATGTGAAACCCCCATATAAACACAAGTGCCTCATACAGCATAGTCACACATGAAAAAATGTAATGAAAGCACATTGTGTCAGGGGCACTAAACAATTTATAATATGTAATGAATGATGAATCAAGCCCATACAGCAGATAGTTTATAAAATAAAAAATAAGCAATGCTAAGCATTGCACAGTTTTGCTGACTGGGTGTGAGCATTGTGCACATATGAATACTAAGCAATGAATAGCCCATTAGTAAGCAATGCTGAACTTGCCCCTTTAAGCACTGCCAACCTTAGCTAAGCAGGTTTGCCCATAGCTTAGCTTAGCTCAGCATATCCAAAACCATCCAATCACAGCAAAGGGATGGAAATCAGCCATATTTAACTCCCACAGGCAGGAATACAGGTCATAACTGGTTGCACCTTCCCACTGTAGGCAATATGGCAGGAGTTAGTGAGGGCATGCACTTCCAGATGCAGTGCTGGGGCATACAGGAGTCCAAGGTCATGGTAGGACTCCTGGTACAAAACCATGATGAGAGACTGCTGCAGGGCCAGTACAAGGGCTCCCAATATAAAGCAGAAGCCTGGGACCATCACACCCTTAATCCCACTAGTGCCATTGGTATCCCTTGGACTGGTGAGCATGTCCGGCACCACTATGCCGACTTGAAGAGGAGGAAGAGGGAGCTCTTGGATGAGTGGGTCCAAGAAGCAAGAAAGGGGTGATGTGTAAGTAGTCATACCAACAACTGTTTACTATTATCCAGCCTGTGTATGTGATGGATAGGTATGCCTAAATATTTTTTCTATTTCCCTTACAGCTGCAGTTGAGTGGGCTGTGAATCAGGAAGCCCATGCTAGTAGGTTGCAAAGGCTGAGTTGTGAGGCTGGTGAGTAACAATCCTGCTTGTAATAGTCATACCAAATAAATATAAAGTAGTAGAAAGTCACCTGGCAATATAAAAACTGTGTATGGGTTGTTCTGAATTTACCAGACGATATGACAGTAATAGTCCCATATAGGTCATATTTAAATAAAACTGTAACTGCCTGGCAAAAAAATCCAAATCCTGGACTGATTGTATTTACTCTGGTATTGTATGGCATTTAGTGCTGCATTCTCTGAATAGTAATGTTGTATTAACCACTGCTACCCACACTGTGCTACATAAAAAATGTCTAAGGATGTCTGTATAAGACTGCTTTAAGTACAAGATAAGATTGTACAACCAAGAGAGACTTAGACAGAAAACACTGAAAGAATAATAAACAATATCCAAATAGCACACTCTGATTAAACTTAAATTGTTGCATTTTTAGCAGACACAGCCATGGTTCGAATCCTGGGAGTGGTAGTAAGCTGTATGCATAATCATACCTCTTAACTGTACAGATTTTTGCAGAATGTCCAGATAATTGGCTCATATTTTCTGCCTCTTCCTCTGTCCCTCTGGCAAATCAGTGGGATGACCTCAGAATTGTAGTCACTAAATAATGACATACATTTGGTTTTCAGACCTCAAAACCTTCAGAAAATGTATATTAAAACAAATCCTGTTACTGTAGCAACTCTCCAGGTTTATGAGAGCAATATTCAAAATATGTCTCTGTTTGTACCCCCCATGTTGTCAAGCTTTGTCCAGAGTGTGTGCATTAAGAGATTGAGAGGTATGTGCATAATATTAACTAGGAATCTGGGAATATGTGTAGAAACAGTCAGGTAGTGTTAACAAACATTCCCTCCACAGGTCTACCAGGTAAGAGATGTAGAATTTAGCTATAAGACACTTGAAGTACACACTGTGTACAAACATACCACTGTCCAAACAAAGGCCATAGAGTATTGCAATAATACCTGTAGAGTAATGATTAGAGCAATAATCTTTAAAGTTGTGAGTACTGCAAGGATATATAAGTTGTTAATTGAAATCTCTGTCTCCCCCCAACATATCTGCAGCAATAATCTAAATGCACAAATCGATGGGTATGTTTACACCAAACCTACTGTTGGGACATATGTCATATTGTTCAACAAATATTGAAATGTGTTTCTATTAATGTTCCATGTTGAAATACTATCATTGGTGGCCTGTTGCTATCAATGTAACCTCCATGGTGTTGTAATGGCCTCTGTGGCTCCATATATGCATGAGTTCTGTTTGGTATACAACTGTTCCAAATCTGATGTTTTGGGTTAATGGGAATATCTATGCATGCTGTTATAACTTATCCCGGATTGTGTTGACTATTACTAACCCACATATGTTCTAAAACTGCAACACCATAGCACATTTGGGAAGGTCAGTCCCAGCGGACCCACCTATCCCACGTCATCCGACCATGGCACTGGTCTCCGGCACATCTGGGACCCACCCTGGGTACTCCTTGTCCACTGGTCCTGTACCATCTTTGGGTGGAACCACCTCAGGGGATGGGGCTCATTCCTCCTCCCGGGAGTGGGCATACCTGTACATACACACACACACACACTCACACACACACACACACACACACACACATACACACACACACACACACACATGTGTGTATATATATATATATATATATATATATATATATATATATATATATATATATATATATATATATAAACATGGAGTCATACCTCAGCACCATAAGTCACGACCTCTTAGTGCAAGGGAATGCAATGTAAGTATTGCAGGTATAAATGTCGACTGTTGCTAACAGGGGTTGTATCAACAGACATGTTGTGTAGGAAGTCACTTCTGATACTGACATGTATGCCATCAGTTACTGACAGACATCATAAAATCATCATAGTGAAGTACCACACAAATCACAGTAATGATCCTGTGGAATACAGCAGAAATATGACCAATAAATTTGGACAGTGTGACACAATCTGGTCAATCCAGAGGTATACACAGAAGTCCTTAGTGCAAGACGTGTGGACCAAACCTGACAAAGGGGATGTTTATAACCATGAAAATGGGGATATCACACAAATACTGGAATAGAGAAGCTCACACAGTTGATGCATTCACACTCTCCTGTCTGTCCTAACACATTAAGCGGAGAAGCAGAGGTCCCAAGCCCACATGCTTCCCACTAGTTAGTGACTTATATCTTTACAGCATCCCACTGCTTTTTCAGAAATGCACAACACATATGGTTGTCAGGCAACAGTACATCTAACAAATATCTGGACATAGCATCACACTAGGTAAATACACTGAGCTGCTAGGCATGTCACCAAGCACTGTGTAAACTACAGGCAGACTGTCACAACACTGACCCAAGTTTCATATGGGGGAATACACATATATTTACAAATATAGCAGGCACTACAGGGATGTAACAGCATGGAGTAACAGAATCCCGTGTGAAAGTGCATACCCACAAACAATCTCAACACAGTCACAGTCACATTATGATAAGCCAAATTAATAATACAGTATGTGGACTGTGCGAACAAAATCATCCTCATTTTTGCCACTCACACACTAACCCTACATATACTGGCCCATTTCACAAAGTAGTCTGATGCTTGACTGTGGTATGGGACATGTCTCATTCTGGCCCTACAAACATATACACTGATTGGGTACCAGAGAAACTGGAGCAACATGCACCATCAGATAAAACAGGACCAAGAACTCTGACATCTACCACAGTCTATACACAGGCCAAGTAACATATTCAAAATACACACTCTGTCAACAATCACCATAAGTACACAGACCTCACTACTGTACAGACTAGAACAGAATGTCCAGGTTTTGTCCTCAAATCTATGACCAACTCTACATAACATGTCTAGCAGTCTGATATATCACTGGCTTGTTATCAGGCATGATGTCAGTAAATAATGATATACTGTAAATATGCACCTCTTACTGCATGTCATATGGACAAAGGTTGACAGACTTGGGGGACAGAGGCACAAACACAGGGCCAATATTGACATATTACTGTGATAAACTGAGAAAAATCCTGGTGTAGCAGGGTTTGTTGTAACATACCTCTTCTGTGGGATATGAAGTCAGTAACTCAAATGGATGTCACCATGTACTGACTGCAATCATCAGAGTATTCTACTGCATTTGTAAAGATAGGAAATATGTGAGTAACACACCACATCTAAGACTCCAAACTCTGGCCAGTCTGCAGATAGCCCTACAGGTGAAAGTTTCTTCAACCACATAACACTGCCATGCCAGACTTTAAATTATTTAGAACAGCCTTATCCACACAAACCCTGTTAAACCAACATTACTTCAAATGTAGAACAGCAATATTTGCATTCTGTCCCCATGTCTGGAACATCTCCTTACTGTCTGTTGGCCTATCTCCACAGTGTATGTTGTAAGAGATATTTCCAACTACCCTCTGTGATGCTGTTTGTCAGACACCCACATGAAGTCTTGCTCACAGTGAAGGAAAAGGGCCAACACCTACATGAAGTGCTTAGTTACAGGAGTGTATTTCCATGCAATTGGCTATAGGAATGATACCACAGCTGTTCCACATGCAATTAGCAAGTGGGGGACTCCAGTTCATGCACAGGCCATCAGCTGATCATGAGCCTTATCTACAAAACTCTAGCTGCTGCCTATGCAAAACAGATGTACTTGTTCACATCCAACAGAGAAGGAGAGAGAAAGACAGAGAGAAAGTAAGAAAGGAAGGGAATAAGAGCCAAGTGTGTTTGTGCATGATTTGTGGGTAGAGAGTGGTATCTGGGTATTATAACGGTTACCTATATTGTTTACTAATCCATACTGTCACACAGTAATTGCACATGGCTGTTCACATTTATGGCTGAGGATTGCATACAACAACCTCTACAGTGTTTGAAAACTGTTGGCCTTGTAATGTGGACATTAGGACATATAGGTCCTCGATATAATGTATCAAAACTCACACTGCAATGGATCCTGTCATTACACAATCACCCCAACACACACAAAGGATACTGATGACACACACACTTACCACTACTGAGTTTCAAACCTCTAGCTGACTATTGCTATTACAGTGTTACACAGTCATTGCATGCACCACAGAGCTTACATGCTGAAGATCTGTCCAAAGGTATCTTTGAAGGTGAGTGGCATCAGCAGCAGTGCTAAAGGAGAGGTAAGGGAAGTGTAGTAAGTGTGGATTGCCCACAAAATTAGGTGTCAACAAAGAGAAACACACACAATATCACAGTTGGCAGGACCAAGATTAGAACTCCTACGAAACTAGCTTTCTACACTAGAGTATCACACAATTATCGCAAGCGCCATAGAGCTTATAGGTTTAGAAACGTTTTTTCAAGGTGAATGACATCAGTAGGCATGCTAAAGTAGGGCAATAGGAGGTGTAGTGAGTGTGAATGGCTTCAAAATCTTTCATCTCCACACACACACACACACACACACACACACACACACACACACACACACACACACACACACACACACACACACACACACACACACACACACACACACACACACACTTGCCAGTACTGAGATGCATATGTTCATTGCTTCACAGGTGCGCAGTAGATGAATGGGCCTGAAGGCTGCACAAGGCTAGGCAAAGGAATACCTTTGCATCAGGCCACATGACAATAGTCCCCAGTGTGGCTCAGGGTTTTAGTTCTTGGAGTGGTCCCCAGGGGTGAGTATTGTATTCACCATCCACTCATCTGGGTTACTATTGTGAGTGGCCAGTGATGTACACTGCTTCCCATGTATATAATCTATATCCCATAACATGGACAGTGTCTAGGTTGTGCACATATCCCACATGCATGTTCTTTGATGTGTGGAAGTATACTTGAGGTCTCTGGGGCATGTTGTGTGGACAGATTGTTATCTTCTGATGTAGCATTCCTTACCTAATTTGGTGAGACCTGGCTATGTAACTGAGGACATGCTTGCAACTACATTGACAGCATGATACAGGCATTCCATGGAGTTAGTGGCATCTGTCCATACAGGGCATGTGTATAAGGTATGGTATTCTCTTTCTGGATTATGCTTGCAAATTCTACAGTTGCTGCAGGCGTCCAGTGGGAAATATAGCAACAGGGCCACTGTACACATTTATTTGTCTACTGTGGGGATGGAACAGGGTGCCATGTCCTTTTTCTTGCTGGATAACACACAGTCAAGAGATGTCACACATCAAAGTACTTTCTGATGTCAGTGACACTGTTGTGGTCAACAGGCATGTAGTCCACTGCAATCACACTGTGGTTACTATCTGTGAGGCAATATGCAGGGAACTACCAATATAGTGGTTGTTGCCTAGCCACGTGAGTTTGTGTATGAGACATGGGTGGAGAGTGTTCTCTGAGTAATAAAAGGGTTGCCTATATTGTTTACCAATCCATAATGTCACATTTAGGGCTATAGATTGTCTACACCAACCTCTCTGGTGTTTGACATCTGTTGCCCTTGTAAGGTGGACATTGGGACATATACTAGGTCCTCAGCTTAATAGTTTAGCAAAACCCACCCCACAATGGATCCTGTTATTACACAATCACAGCAATTGATAATCACAGCAGCCTCCCCACAGGATACTGATGATAGCCACACACACACTTGCCAGTACTGAGATTCAAACCCCCTACCTAAGTATGCATTGTGACTATATTCTACTGCATTTATCGCACACACCACAGAGCTTATAGGATGGATGCTGTCCTGAGATACGTCTAAGGTGAGGAACATCACCAGCCCTTGTAAATACTGGCATTGGGTGATGTGGTGGGTGAGAGATCCTGAAAATAAATGTACCCTACACACATATTTACCAGGAGTGAGGTTCAAACCTCTATCTAACAATCTTTACAAACCATTATTGCTACACATTTACCATGTGTACCACTAACCTTACATTGTTTAAGGTTAGCAATAGGTACTTCTAAGGTGGATGATATGTGCAGGACTGCTAAAGTCAGGATCTGAGATGTGTACTGGGTGTAAATGGGGCCAAAATCTTTAAGGTACAGACATACATATGTAGACATAAGTAAACACACAAACACTTGCCACAGATGAGATTCAAACCCCTACCTATATAGTTACTGCTACTACATTTTCCACATTCATGGCATGTGCCATGGAGCTTACATGTTGGAAAGCTCTCCACAGATATCTTTGAAGTTGACTAACATCAACAGCAATGCTAAAGGAGGGGTAAGGGGAGAGTAGTAAGTGTGAATGTCTATAAAATCTGGTATCATCAAAGTCAAACACACTCACACAAACACACACTGTTTCCCAGTTGCCCTCTCTGGAATTCGAACTTCTACATAACTAGTATGTTACACTATAGTATTACATAGTTATCGTAAGCACCATGGAGCTTATATGTTAAAAAGCTCTCTACAGGTATCTTTGAAAGTGACTAACATCAGCAGCAGTGCTAAATGAGGGGTAAGGGGAGAGTAGTAAGTGTGAATGTCCATAAAATCAAGTATAATCAAAGACCCACACACTCTCTCACACAAACTCACACAGTTGCCATCTCTGGGATTAGAACATCTACCTACCTAGTATGCTACATGACAGTATTACGCAGGTATCACAAGTGCCATGGAGCTTATGGGGCTGGTATTTGTCCACAGGATAATTTCAAGGTGACTGACATCAGCAGGCATGCTAAAGTAGAGCAATGGGAGGTGTAGTGACTGTGAATGCCCTCAAAATCATTCATCTCCACACAAACACAGAGTTCCACAGTTGCCATGTCTGGAATTAGAACTCCTACCTAACTAGTACACTATACTATAGTATTACACATGTATTGCAAGTGCCATGGAGCTTATGGGGCCAGTATTTGTCCACAGGGTTATTTGAAGTTGACTGACATCAGCAGGCCTGCTAAAGTAGGGCAATGGGAGGTGTAGTGACCGTGAATGGCCTCAAAGTCATTCATCTCTACACAGACACACACACACACACACACACACACACACACACACACACACACACACACACACATACACAGTTTCAAAGTTGCCATGTCTGGGATTAGAACTCCTATGTAAGTAGCATGTTATACAATAGCATCACACAGTTAACACAAGCACCACGGAGCTTATGGGGCTGTTATTTCTCCAAAGGGTTATTCCAAGGTCACTGACATCAGCAGGCATGCTAAAGTAGGGCAATGAGAGGTGTAATAACTCTGATCGCCCTCAAAATCATTCATCGCAACACACACAGTTTCACAGTTGCCATGTTTTGGATTAGAACTCCTACTGAACTAATTTTCTACACTACAGTATTATACATGTATCGCAAGTACCATGCATCCTATATGGCTGAGACTTTCCATAGGGTTATTGCAAGGTGACTGACATCAGCAGGAGTGGTAACATGGGCAATGAGATGTGCAGTGTGTGTGAATGGGGCATAAACCATTCCTCTGGAAACATGCACACACACACACACACACACACACACACACACACACACACACACACACACACACACACACACACACACACACACACACACACACACACACACACACACACACACACACACACACACACACACACACACACACACACAGTCACACACAAATTTACATTTGACAGGACTGGGTATACAAATGCTAGATGAATACTGATTTGTTACTATCATGTTACACAGTTATCGCAAACACCACAGACACTATAGGGCTGAGGGCTACCAAAAGCAATATCTACAGTGATTGACATCAGCACTTCATTTGATATTGGCCAATTGGATGTGTGGTGGGTGGGACAGGCCTCATGATGAAAATCTCTCTGTCACTGTCTGACTCTCTCTTCCCCACATCTATGTGTGTGTATGTTTGACATATTATAGTGTGCTGGCCTTGGATATGTGTGAGTATTCCTATCCAATGTGTGTGCAAAGCATGAATGGTGTACAATGTGGTGAATCTGCGACTAACAGATATGTATAGTCCACTGTTTTGTCAGACATGGGTTTCATTTCTCTGTTGTCAGACATGGGCTTCATTTCTCTAAGTGTAGGAGCATGTCCAGTATGACCTTCTGTATTGAGTTTGTGATTCCATTCTAGGTAGGTTGTACTCTAGTCCAGGATTTGGTGTTCTACACCTACAGCTAGCAACCTGTTTCTGCAGGATATCCGTAGAAAGGTTGACAATATGGTGGCACAATGGGTGACAGACAGCGGGATACTGTAACTATTGCATCTGTACTGCTTGTGTTACATGGTTGATGTTAGCAGACATATTCAGACATATGTTCTGTTTTACACTGTGATGTATTATGTCATCAGCTACTGATAGATATAATTATTTGCTCACAGTTATTTCCTGGTTAATACAAGATGAATGAAGCTGTGTCCAGTATTGTGGTCTGCAGCCTACATATTCTTGCATACTCATGCCATTCTGGAGGGGTAGCTGCAGGCACTTGCTGAGAGGTCTGTGTAAATGGTCCAGCACCTTGGTACTGTGGTGGCTGAGGATCCTCTGCATGTACATATATCGATGTAACAGAATGGCCATATCCTGCTGTGTTCATACCTTTCAGCTTACAGATTCACCCAGGTTACCGAGAAGCAGGACTCATATATCTGGTCAGTTCTCCTTCACATTGTGGTTTATGAGCAGGTTTGTAGCCACCCATTACTGGGTTTGCAGGCACACATCAGAGTTTCAGACTTCACACATTCCATAATGTCCTTGCTTCTACAACCCCCCACTCTGTTATTCTATCCTCTTCCTAACATTATGTGAGAGATATCTGAGAAATATCCCTATAGTCCCTTCATTCAAGCTGTATTTACTGGTTGGTCCATAGTTCATGCAATAAGACATGATGGGCATGCTACTGGGATTTGTCAACATGGCCTTGCATTTGTGTTCTGTTCATAGATTCATAGGTTCATAGGTTCATACTAGGCTATCTGCCCTAGGGCATTTATAAGCCTAGCCAGAATGTGTTTGGCTTTCGCCACCCATTTTAAATTAATTTTGCTATGCCCTTTTTCGAGGTTAGTATACTGTGCCTCTGTCTAACAGTGACACAGAAGTGATACCCGGGGTAAACCTATGATCTCCCATTCACTCATCAAGATTCCTCTTGAAGAGAGTCAATGAGGGACTCTGCCTAACCTGGACTGGGATTTTATTCCAGAGTGAAAGGAGCCTCTGGGTTATGAATCTGTCCCTCCAGCATGTCCTATTTATTTCAGTGCTGAGGTTCAAGTCTCTCGAGCACGTAGCTCGATGGGATTTGGATTTTCTGAGGTGCAGCATGTCCATTAATTCCGGGTTGGACATGGCTTTATACATCAGGCACAGATCGCCTCTGAACAGGCGGTATGCCACTGAGTAGAGCTGGAGTTTCTTTAACCGGGCAGCATATGGCATCTGTTTGAGCCCTTTGATCCTCTTGGCAAGGTACTTTTGGGGTCTTTCCAGTTGCTGCAGGTGTCTGGTAAGGTACATCCCAAAAAAGGCATTGTACTCAATTGATGAGGGATGAGTAAAGAGGCACGATGACCTCCCCTGATCTAGATGTGAATCCCTTCATGATTAGGTGGGCTATATAAAATGTTTTTCTAACCACTTTGGCCATGTGGTTGTCAAATGTGAGATTGCTATCAACTTGGGTCCCCAGGTCCCTAATTACTTCTTCTGTACTTAATGGATTACCACCTATGTGGTAATTTGTGGGCAGTGTTTTTGCCAAAGGGGATGACTATACACTTTTTGGCATTTAGCTTGAGGCTATGGCTCTGGCACCAGTTGTCTGTTTCTATGAGGCCCTTTTGGAGGTTGCTTGTGTCGGCTGGAGAGTCGATTATGGTGCCCAGTTTGCAGTCATCTGCAAACTTGGTCAGCCACAGTCCTTCCATGTTGGCCTGTACCTCTGTGAAATATATACCGAACAAGAGAGGTCCCAGGACTGAGCCTTGTGGGACACCACTTGTAACTGGTTTGGAGTCTGACATGGCTCCAGCAATTCTAACCATGTGGGTTCTGTCCTTGAGCCAGTTTGCAATCCATCTAGTGACATAGGGGTTTATATTTAAGCTGGTGAGCTTATCTATAATGCCTGAGTGGGGTAGTGTATCGAAGGCTTTTGCGAGGTCCAGGTAGGCTGTGTGGACAACCTTCCCCTCGTCAATGGCCTTGGTGACTGTTTCAAAGAAATCAACCAGGTTTAAGAGGCAGGATCTGCCCTTAACAAAGCCAAACTGGGTAGGATCCAGTGTCTGTAGGTCCCCAATATCTTTATTTATGAGGTCCATGATGATCTTTTCCATAGCTTTGCAGACCAAGCTAGTCAGGCTTATGGGGCGATAGTTTCCAGGATCCGTTGAGGCACCACCTTTATGGAGAGGGACCACTGTTGCTGTACGTCACTCTTTGGGCACATATCCTGTAGTAAGGCTGAGATTGAACAGTAGTTTTATGTTTGGGTTTAGCTCTTCTTGGAGTTCATGTAGGATGCAGCCCGGGACACCGTCTGGTCCCATTGATGCTGTGTTTTTTGCTTTGGAGAGGGCAGCTCTTATCTGAGTATCTTAGATGTCAGGGGGGCAGCACTCTGCTGGGATAGATATTTGCCCTTTTGGTGGGGGGGGGAGAAGTTTGCGCTGAATCTGTCAGCTAGGATGTTGACAATATATGTGGGTTCGGTGTACTTTTTGTCATTTTGGACTAATTCTGAGCATATCTGGGAATTACCACCCAAGTTCTTAACATAACTAAAGAAAGCCTTGTGATTATCCTCAGTATCCTGTGCAATTTTTCTCTCGAAGCTGGCCTTAGACAATTTTATGAGTGCCCGTAGTTTTTTGCTAATACTGATCAGTGATGCCTTCTCTTTTTGGGATTTTGCTCTATCATTTAGTAGCTTCCTCCTTCTATTATATAGTTTGTTTATGGCTGGGGTCCACCAGACAGGGCGTCTGCCTTTGGAGGATTGGGTCTTGGTTTTGTTTGGGATCGCATGATCCATGCATTCCTGAAGGTGTTCATAGAATGCATTTATAAAGGATTCTGCAGTCTGGGTCGTATTTTCCACATGCCTGGGGGCTTTGAAGGATTCCACCTTGGTTTTGAGGAGTGTGAAATTTGCTTTAGAGAAGTTTTTCACTGTGGTTTTCTGGGCAGGGGGTGGGGTCGGGATGTGAATATCCAGTGAGATTAGTTTATGGTCTGAACTTACCAGTGAGGGATACACTTCTGGTCTGGAGCATAGAGTCCCCATGTTGGTGATGATCAGGTCCAGTATGTTTTCCCCTCTTGTGGGAGTGGTAACAAGTTGTTCCATAGCATTTGAGTTTATAAATTCTAGGAACCTTTGGGCTAGGGTGTTGGAGCTAGAGTAATGCTCCCAGTCTATGTTTGGGTAGTTGAAGTCGCCCAATATAATGGTGTTTGGAGAGACCTTCATATTTTCCAGTGTTCTCAGGAAGGCTGAGTGGGGTTCCTGGGTTTGGGAGGGTGGTCTGTAGCAGGCTATAAACTGGAAGGAAGTTTTACCCACTGTTAGTTGCACATGGATAGTCTCTGATGCTTCGTGCTTTGCCACCAACCTGGAGGTGTGGGTATCTTTGATGAATATCGATACTCCCCCTTGTTTTGTGGTTCGGTTCAAGTTTTGGGTCCGAAAAGCATGGTATGAGGTATAACCTGTTAGTGCTGGGGTGCTCTCGGCAGCCCTGAACCAGGTTTCTGTTACTGCACAGATATCGATTTTCTCCATGCTACGGAGAGTTTCGAGTGCGTGCATCTTGAGGTTTAGACTTCTGGCGTTGAGTAGCATTACTATTAGTTTCTTATCCCTTGTGATACCTATGGAGGTGGGTTTGTCTTTTGAGCCTTACCCAAAAAAGGCACTATGGGGGTAGCAAGAGCCTTTGCCAATATCCGAAAGCCCAGGGGTGACAGGTGCAAGCCGTCCCTAGTGAAGCATTGTGGCTTGTCCAGCATATCATCCCAAGCTGACAGGCATTGGATCCCCATTGAATGACACCAGTACTTAAGCCAATTGTTGAAATTGATCATCTTGTCTTCATATTGTGGTATTATTCTTGGTGAGGGTAAGATGCTACTCAAGGTCAGGGTCATACCGGCCTGGGCTACATGCTCAGAGAGCTAATCTATGTCTCTTTTCATGTAGTCCAGGGAGGTACGTCTCAGGTCATTCACACCAGCATGGACAATGACTGAGTCATATTTGTACTTGCCTTGGAGTGACCTGAGTGTTTGTGTTATGTGGTGGATCCTAGCGCCTGACAGGCTGCTCACTGTGACCCTCTCCTTGTTCAGCCTGGTGAGCGGGACGTCAGTGTGCCTGATGATAGAGTCACCTATTACAAGTGTATCAGGTGTGTTGTTTAGTCTTAAGGGCTGTGACTGTTCGGCACACTGGCTTTGTGAATATGTGTTGCATGTGTTTTGTTTTGGGGTAGTGGTTGCTTGGGTGTCTGCTTTGGAGGTCTCTGCTGCTTAGGCAGATCTTTATTTAGAGCCTCTGAGTATGTTTTTGTGTGATTATGTGTTTAGTTTGCTGTTGTTGTAGGTCTATGTGAGACTGGAATTGTAGTGAGTGTGGTTTCCTTCTTCTCCTGACTGGTTATGCCAGTACTGAGTTGAGAGAGCTTAGCCTCCAGTTTGGATATATAGTTGCATCTCTCACATGTGTTGGAATTTGTTGGGAGGAGGAGAGGGTTGTCTGTGTACATGAGGCAGTTGTAACATTGCCTCAAGATTCCCAGATTCACCAGCTGGACCGGAGAGGAGATTGACAACTGACCTTTGGACATGCTAGAATAATATTTGGAATTCCTTTATAATTGAAAACAAGGGCCAGTGGGGAGTGAGGGTGTAGTGCTTTTAATTTTTAGTGCTGACTTATATAATTGCTTTAGTGAGCAAGTGCCAGGTAACTTAAGTGCAATGTGTTACAGGTAACATAAATGCAAAAATGACAAACAGTAACTTTCTTTCAAGTGAAACAAGGAAATAAGTACAGTAAGCAATGCAGATTTCACTAGTGATCCACAGAATCACTGAGAAGACGCGTATTAGGTGGAATTAGTGTTCCAGGGAAATAACAAGCAAACAAACAACAAGCATATAAACAAAGCTAGATTCAGCAGGCCTGAATCTAGTCTATGCTACAGCAAACAAGCTATACCAATTTCAGTAAGATACAGTTCAAATATTCAGGCACTATAAACCTTTAACCAGAAATTCCCAGCTCAGAAGGGCAGATTCCAGCCTCTTCTCCCACAAGAGTGCAGACCACAAACCTTCTTAATGTAAAATAACTGGCCTGAAGCCCAAGTGCTTAAACCAGAACTAATACACTTTAAGAATAACAGACACTGGGCTCTCAATCAGCAGTTCCCAACTTAGAAGGATGAAAGCTACCTGTCCTGGCACCACAGTGCATGTCACAAACCTTCCTAACGTAAAACAACTGGTCTGAAGCCCAAGTGCTTAATCCAAAAGACTTAGAATGATAGCTACACTTTAATCAAGTTACTACCAAGCAGTAATAAATACAATTGAATACTTTAGAGAATGCCTGGATTAGTGTTCAAGTTACACAAACAAGGCTAGATCCAGCAGGCCCGAATCCAGTCTATGCCACAGCAAACAAGGCGCACCAACTTCAGTAAAAAGCAGTTCAGATATGCATGCACTATAACCCTTTAACCAGAAATTCCCAGCTCAGAAGGGCAGAGTTCAACCTCTCCTCCCACAAGAGTGCAGACCACGAACCCTATTAATGTAAAATAACTGGCCTGAAAGCCCAAGTGCTTAAACCAGAATTAATACACTTTTATAATAACAGACACTGACTCCTCAATCAGCAGTTCCCAACCTAGAAGGATGTAAGCTACCTGTTTTGCCACTACAGTGCAGACCACAAACCCTCTCAGTGCAAAACAACTGGTCCTAAGCCCAAGTGTTTAAACCAAAGGGCTTAGAATGAGTTACACCAAGCAGTAATAAATACAATTGAGTACTTTTAAGATGATGCAAAAGTAAAATAAAGTAGGTGGAAACACAAGTACAGTAAAAGCAGATGACATTTTTTTTGTTTTTTCTGAACAAGTGCTGAGATCAAAGAAACAGATTTGAGTGCTGAAACTAGAAAACTGGCTAGTTATAAGAAAAAAAAAACTAAGCTAGAAGGTTTCCCTCCAACACAGAAGGGCTTGGGGGCTCAGAATCCTACAAAGAGTCTATACCACTTAACAGGAAAGGCAGGAAATAAGCTTAAATTGTTTTTTTCTGTTTCCCAGATGCTCTCTTTGTACACAGTAGGAGTGCCTGAAATCAGAATATGATCTCACTGCACTCAATTGAGTGAGCAAATGAGATGGGCCCAGAAGGAGTATCCAAACACAAATTTACAAGAGGGGCGGGCATTTTCAAGGCCACTAAAATTAACACCAAAACAAAAACAGGGAGGGTGGGTGGGACTAACTGAAGAGCAGAGTCAAAACTTCTAGTTCAGTTAATTTTCCTGCAACACAGTTAAAATCAATTTAAATACTAATACTGTATTTTTTGAAAAAAAAAGTGCAGATAAAGGTACTTAAATTCTCTTATACATCCAGTTGAATACAGCTAGTTCTTAGCCGGCCAAAGCTGAGGTTTTTAAGCAGAAAATATTTCACACTGTACCACTTAAATAGGCAAGGACAGGAAATCAAATAATGTGGCTACCCCACACCTGTAATTACTAGCAAATAACAAAATTCAGCAAACACTGACTAACTTCCAGTTCAGTTAATATTCCTGCAACACAGTTAAAATCAATTTAAATACTGTATTTTTGAAAAAAAAAGTGCAGATAAAGGTACTTAAATTCTCTTACACGTCCAGTTGAATACAGCTAGTTCTTAGCTGGCCAAAGCTGAGGTTTTTAAGCAGAAAATATTTCACACTGTACCACTTAAATAGGCAAGGACAGGAAATCAAAGAATGTGGCTACCCCCACACCTGTAATTACTAGCAAATAACAAAATTCAGCAAACACTGACTAACTTCCAGTTAAGTTAATATTCCTGCAACACAGTTAAAATCAATTTAAATACTGTATCTTTTGAAAAAAAAGTGCAGATAAAGGTACTTAAATTCTCTTATACGTCCAGTTGAATACAGCTAGTTCTTAGCCGGCCAAAGCTGAGGTTTTTAAGCAGAAAATATTTCACACTGTACCACTTAAATAGGCAAGGACAGGAAATCAAAGAATGTGGCTACCCCACACCTGCAATTACTAGCAAATAACAAAATTCAGCAAACACTGACTAACTTCCAGTTCAGTTAATATTCCTGCAACACAGTTAAAATCAATTTAAATACTGTATTTTTTGAAAAAAAGTGCAGATAAAGGTACTTAAATTCTCTTATACGTCCAGTTGAATACAGCTAGTTCTTAGCCAGCCAAAGCTGAGGTTTTAAGCAGAAAATATTTCACACTGTACCACTTAAATAGGCAAGGACAGGAAATCAAAGAATGTGGCTACCCCCACACCTGTAATTACTAGCAAATAACAAAATTCAGCAAACACTGACTAACTTCCAGTTCAGTTAATATTCCTGCAACACAGTTAAAATCAATTTAAATACTGTATTTTTTGAAAAAGAAAGTGCAGATAAAGGTACTTCAATTCTCTTATACGTCCAGTTGAATACAACTAGTTCTTAGCCGGCCAAAGCTGAGGTTGACTATGTTATATTGTTAGTTGGGACCCCATGAGATACCATACATTGGCAGTATGGGTGAGGCACAGGCCTTTGACAGAGGACTGTAGGGTATTTGGTAGTGATTCAGGTAATCTGTAGAAGGCCAGTGCATTATGTCACTCCTACATTGCCAGGCTGTGAGCCACTGGATTCTCCTGGGGTGACAGGATAAGTGTGCAAGGTGTTAATGGCAATAGTTCCTTCCCATATTAATCCATTGGTCTGTATGCTGGCAGGGTGCTGCTTACAGCTAGGGACACACCTGCATGAGGCACCTCTTCAGCATGCTGCATTCTGTGGCTATTCCCATACAGAAGTGGGGTCATACTGGACTCATTCCCAACAGCAGGGATATAAACTGTGATAAACCTGTGGCAGATGGTGGGGTAAGCTGAGTGCATTTGAGATATGGAAACTTCTTGCAGCTGACTCACAGATAAACCTGGGACATTCCCATTATGCTGCTTTGTGTGGGGACATAGGCAGTCTCTCATTACTTCATAACTTTGCCTTTTGTGGTCTGCCACTGACTGGCCAGACTATATCAGTATTCCATACTACATAGACAGCTAATGTGCTGCTAACCTGTATGTACAATTCCAAAGGTGTGTGCCATTGACAGTTACATTTTATGTACTCTGTCTAGGGTACTTCCACCTGTATATTGTGTGTATGTTTGGGCCCATATTCATGGTGTGACCATCTTTCAGATGGTGACAGATATTGACGTCTGGACAGTGAGTATGGATGACTGCTGACATGGGTATAGCTGAGATGCAATGTGGTTGGCACTGCAGTTGTGAGAACATGGCCCTGTCATCAACAGAACTGACAATAGGCCACCGAGACACAACCCCCATGCCTACATCCTGACCACTTCCAGACAATATAGAACACACAACAACCTAACACATAGACCCCTGCATATTGTACCCATGCAACACTATATCCTGTAATTTGGGCCAGCTCAGGTAATCTGTACTCCACTGTTATTAAACCCACATGTACATGTTACTGCATTTCTACATAGGATTGGGGGGGGGGCTCACCTGTCGACTTTAAACATTTGCTATGACTGTACTGGTATTTCAAGTACTCTGTTGTCTTCCATTTCGTTTTGTATTCTGACCTATCATGCAGACTAGAGGCATATCAGTAGACTACAGATCTTAGGTTTTATTGACCTACATTTCAGTTTCAGACTTCTTACCCTTCAGAACTAACACACAACAGCCAGACCTGTTGCAGTCTGTCTGTGTAAGTCTGGAGGGGGGCTGTTCACCATTGCCATCAATTGGGGGCCTTATCACAGCTTTTCTTTATGGTTATCTACACCTGTCCTGCTGGCTGAGGCTGGTGTTGGGTATGTGAGCCTCACTTGACATGCATGCATCTGTCCTATGGACACACATTTGAGCCACCATGTGTATGGCAGTGGGATTTTTCACCTTGTCTAATACTGCCTACTTTGTTGACACCAGTATTTGTCATGGATTTCATGCTGCCCATATAGGTGTCCACTATCTGCTGCCATCCCATTCAGCCACTCGATTCCCTTGCATGCTCACATCCATACCATAGATACAACTAGCAGAACATACTACTCCATTCAGCAATTGATAGGAAGAGTGACTTACCTTGTGGCTGTGCCAGTATTGAGGATGGTGCTTGAGGGCTGACTATGTGGGATGCACATAGTACAGTCCCTATACATAGTAAAACACTGGTAGTGTCATGTTTGGCATCCCTTTTACTGTATTTGTGAGTCAGAGAGAGGTGTTATTCCCTGGGTCCCTGCCATGTCAGTGTATGTGCTATGCATTGCATCTTTGTCAAAGCCTGGGCATACTGGGCACGCTTCATTCTGCCTACATGGGCAGGCTCCGGTTGTTCCTCTTCCTAGTCCCTCTGTGCAAGTGATGGCCTTGGCAATGGTGGGGGGGCTGTGTGGCCTTTCCCCATGCTGTTCCTACTGCAGCTGTTTCTGCAGGATCATGTTGTGTAGCATGGCACATACAATGAACATTTGTGTACATGTAGCTGAAGAGTACTGCAAGGCTCCACCGGATATGTCCAGGCAGCACAACCATGACTTGAGCATCCCACACACATGCATTATTATGATTCTGATTTGTGCGTGTGCCTCATTATGGAGTTCTTGTTTGTGTGTGCACATTTCTGATGGGTGTCATCAGCCATGGCTTCAGTGCATTACCAGCATCCCCTACTAGGTGGCCATATGGGATGTCTCAAGTGGCAAATTTCTGGTACAGCTGTCATATGCCAGATGTGGGAGTCATGATAGCTTCCAGGGCTGCCAGCACACACATTCAAGATAATGCCCTGAGCATCGCACATGACCTGGCAGTTGATTGAGGGGAAGCCCTTGCAGTTTATGTAGACCCTACCCCACTCACTGGGTGGTGCTTTGATGTGTATGTGCATGCAGTCTATAGCACCCACTCCCTCAGGTTATTCTATTTAGTGGAAGAGATGCATATTGCTGGTCAATGTCTTACAGGTGTTGAGAAAATATATTTGCTCACCAGCATGTGCTGACATGGCATCCAGGAACTGGTGGAGTACCCTGGATGCTGATGCCTGTGAGATCCCCATGAAATCCCCAGTTGGCCTTTGGAAGGTACCTGTGGCTAGCATTCTTAAGCCTACACATACCTTGGTATCCAATGGGATGGGTTCCCCTCTGTTGGTTCTATGTGTGAGGCATGGCCGGCACAGCTCAACAATTTGCTGTAGAATGTCCCTGTACACCCTATAGCACTCCACTATGTCCAGATCATGTAGCACCTTGGTAGGTTACCCTGGTTCTGTACATTCTTTTCATCCTCCTCACTGTGAGTTGACCATCAGCATTCACATCCTCACCACCCTCAGTCTCTTCCACATATTGATATATGAGAGCAAAAGCACCCCCTAATATTTTGTTAGTTTTGTTAGGTAAACTTTCCCTGTCTGTGTACACCGGTGGTGTAGAGTTTGTGGGAAAAACCAGAGTGAAAGGTGTATGCATAGCTGATAGTGTGCTGGGCTGCTCTCTGTGTAGTTGGCTGATTCTGATACATTTCACCTGCAGCTATGCTAGTTCTTCTTGATTGCCTTCCTACTGCTGTTTTCCCTTCCCATTGCCTTCCCGTTTAAGCCCTGAGGTGTGCCACACATACCCAGTGCTTAGATGTGAACAGAGATGCTATTTCCTGTGGTTTTTTTTGTATGTTTGTTTGTTTGTTTAAAACCTAGTGCGCAGCATGCACACCCGTTTAGGCAATGTAAACACTGCTAGGCAGCCTCAGACACACACCCTTCCTTAGCTGTGCTTAGCTAAGGGCAAACACAGGCCACTCCCTTTTATTTTGCTTTTGCCGCTTCTTAAAAGTACTCAATTGTATTTATTCTGCTGCATTTATTACTGCTTGGTAGTAGCCTGATTAAATTGTAACTGTTATTCTAAGCCTTTCAGTTTAAGCACTTGGGCTTCAGACCAGTTGTTTTACAATAAGAAGGTTTGTGGTCTGCACTCTTGTGGTAGGAGAGGTTAGATTCTGCCCTTCTGATCTGGGGATTTCTGGTTAAAGGATCATTGTGCCTGCTTATCTGAACTGTTTCTTTCGGAAACTGGTGCACCTTGTTTGCTGTAGCATAGACTAGAGTCAGGCATGCTGAATCTAGCTTTGTTTGTATAACCTGAGCACTAATCCAGGCCGTCTTTTTTGGAGATGGTTTCCCTGCACCCTAGTGGCAGGAGTGTGCAGTTAGAACTTGTCTGATTGAAGACTGCTAGAACAGGGCTCAGTTTTGAGCTTTTTTACTAGTTAATTGGGTAATTTGTTTAAATCAGTTTGCTCATTTTCTATTGTTATATTAAAAAATGTACTTTATCCATCTGCTTTTACTGTATTTGAGTTTCTTCCTACTTTATTGCATTTATTCTACTGCATTTATTACTGCTTGTTAGTAGCCTGATTAAATTGTAATGGTTATTCTAAGACTTTGGTTGAAGCACTTGGGCTTCAGACCAGTTGTTTTACATTAAGAAGGTTTGTGGTCTGCACTGCTGTGGCAGGACAGGTAGCTAACATCCTTCTAAGTTGGGAGTTGCTGATTGAAGTCTTAGTGTCTGTTATTTTAAGAGTGTATTAGTTCTGGTTTAAGCACCTGGGCTTCAGGCTAGTTATTTTACATTAAGAAGGTGTGGTCTGCACTCTTGTGGGAAGAGAGGGTAGATTCTGTCCTTTTGAGCTGGGAGTTTCTGATTACAGGCTTATTGTGCCTGCTTATTTGAACTTTTTCTTTCTCAAAATTGGTACACCTTGTTTGCTGTAGCATAGACTAAATTCAGACCTGCTGAATCTAGCTTTGTTTGTATAACTTGAACACTAATCCAGACCATCTTTTTTTGGAGAAGGTTCCCCTGCACCCTAGTGACAGGAGTGTGCAGTTAGAACTTGTCTGATCAAAGACTGCTGGAATGGGGCTCAGATTTTATCTTTTTATTGGTTAATTTGTTTAAATCAGTTTGCTCATTTGCTACTGTTATATTAAAAAAATACACTTTATGCATCGCCACTTAGCTATGGATAAACTATTCCTGGTGCCATAAAGTTTGCTCTTCAAATTTTCCCTTAGAACTAGCCAGTTTTTTTAGTTTTAGCACTCAAATCTTTTTCTTTGAGCTCAGCACTTGTTCAGAACTCATTGTAAGCACTAAACAAGCTGCAAATAACTACATCACTCAACTTTACTCACTTGTCTAGAGGAAAACAGTTTTTAGTATTTAATAAATAAGCACCTATCCAGGCATGTCTAAGGGTCAGCTCCAGGTGTTTTCTCCTGTCTACCTGATGAATCTGGGCGTCTTGGGGCAATGCAGCAATTTCCTCATGTACACAGACAACCCTCTCCTCCTACCACCCAACACTATAACCTGTGAGAGATGCACGTATATAGCCAAATTGGAAGCAAATCTCTCTTCACCCAAGACTGGACTAGACAGTCAAGAGGAGAAGGTAAACACTTCATCACACCACACTCACCACATAGTCCCTCAAAACCTACACCACCAAAACACACACATAGCAACACAAAACACACACCTACATTCATGGAGGCTCTCAATAAAATTCTGCTCAAGCAACAGAGACCTCCAAAGCAAACATGCATGCAACCTCCACCCCCCAACACAAACCAAATGACACATAGCCCACAAACTCAGGGTGCAACTCAACCACAGCCCATAAGGCATAACAACATACCCAACACTCATAGGTGACTCTATAGTTAGGGCACACTGATGTTTCACTCACCAGGCTAAACATGGAGAAAGTTACTGTCAGCTGCCTGTCAGGTGCCAGGATCCAACACATAACGCACGCACTCAGGTCACTCCACAAGTACAAATATGACTCTGTCATTGTCAATGTTGGTGTGAATGACCTGAGATGTACCTCCCTGGACTACATGAAAAGAGACATGGAGGAGCTCTCCAATCTTGTAGCCCAGACAGGTATGACCCTAGTCCTGAATAGCATTCTGCCATCATCCAGAATGACACCACAGTACAAGGACAAAATGACTGACTTCAACAATTGGCTAAGCTTCTGGAGTCATTCTAAAGGGATCCAGTATCTTTCTGCCTGGGATGACATGATCGACATATCATGATGCTTTGCCAGATATGGCCTGCACCTGTCGCCCTTGGGATTCCAGATACTGGCTAAGGCTCTTGCCACCCCTATAATGTCTTTTTTAGGCACAAGTCAAATGACAAACTCACCACCGTAACAGGTACAAGCAAGCAAAATCTGAGGGTAAAGCTACTCAATGCTAAAAGTCTAAACCTCAAAATGCATTCACTTGAGGCACTCCTTAAAATGGAGAACATCGACATCTGTACAGTGACAGAGACCTGGTTCAAGGCTCCAGAGTGCATCCCTGCATTACCAGGCTATAATTCATACCACACCTTTTGGCCACCTAACCTGGACTGAAACACTAAAGGTGGAGGCGTTTCCCTATTCATTAAGGATATCCACACCTCCAGGCTGCTTGCTCAGCATAATGCATCTCAGAATATCCAAATGCAACTAACTCTGGGCAAGACCGCAATCCAAATTGTAACTTGCTACAGATCCCCTACCATGCTCCAGGATTCCCACTCTTCATTTCTTGATACTCTTGAAAATATTAGGGTACAACCCAACAACCTAATAATGGGCAATTTCAACTATGCCACCATTAACTGGGAAAACTACTCATGTACCAATTCTTTTACTCAACGTTTTCTGGAATTCATAAATTCCAATGCCTTGGATCAACTTATCCACACCCCCATCAGGGGCAGCAATATCCTAGACCTGGTCATTACAAACATGGTCGACCGGTGTTCCACACTAGAGGTCAATTCCTCATTGGTTAGATCCGATCACAAGCTAATCAGCCTAGACATCCACATCCCGCCCCCACCCCCCATTAGGGAAACAACCATAAAAAATTTCTCCAAAGCCAACTTCACGCTTCTTAAGACAGAAGTGGCAAACTTCACGACACCCATGCAGACTGACAATAGAGGTACGACTGCTGAATCCTACACAAATGCACTTTATAAGCACTTACACTAGTGCATGGATCATGCTATTCCTAACAGAAACAAGATGCTATCCTCCAAAAAAAGGAAGTCAATCTGGTGGTCCCCTGCCATAAACAAACTCTACAACAAAAGAAAGAAACTGTTGCAAAAAAGCGTAAAATCCCATGACTGGAAGAACTCCCTGGTCAGCCTCAGTAAGAAGCTGAGATCCCTCTTAAAATCCTCCAAAGCTAGTTATGAAAACAAAATCACCACTTTTTCTAAAGACAACCACAAAGCATTCTAGAGCTATGTCAAGAATCTCAATGGCAACACTCAGATCTGCTCTTAGTTACAGCACAATGATACTAAATGTACAGAACCAACTGATATTGCCAACATCCTGGCAAATAGGTTCAGTGCTAACTTTACCCCCCCACCCCCTAAAGGGCCCATCTCTATACTGGAAAAATGCAAAGTTCCTGTGATCACAGCTGCACAGGTAAAAACCAGACTCTCCAAAGCCAAGAACACAGCATCCATGGGACCTGACAACATCCCAGGCTGCGTTCTATATGAACTGCAGAATGAACTGGCACCCCACCTAAGCACTATGTTCAGTCATTGCCTCACCTCAGGGTTTGAGCCCACTGAATGATGCACAGAGATGGTCATCCCACTCCACAAAGGGCGAGTCACTACGGACCCCAGGAACTACCGCCCCATTAGCCTAACAAGCCTGGTCTGCAAGGCCATGGAACGTATCATCATGGAACTTATAAACAAAGACATTGGTAATCTCCAAACTCTGGATCCCACCTAGTTCAGGTTTTTAATAGGCAGATCATGTCTTCTAAACCTGACTGACTTCCTTGAAGCAGTCACCAAAGCCGTAGATGAATGTCAGGTGGTTTACACAGCCAATCTAGATCTCGCCAAGGCTTTTGACACCATCTCCCACTCTGGAATTATAGATAAACTCACTAAATGAGTGACCGGTGTTCCACACCTGAAGTCAACTCCTCGTTGGTCCGATCCGACCATAAGCTAATCACCCTCGATATCCACATCCCACCCCCACTCCAAAGCCAACTTCATGCTTCTTAAGACAGAAGTAGTGAACTTCATGACACCCATGCAGATGGACAATACAGTTACAACTGCTGAATCCTACATAAATGCACTCTATAAGCACCTACATGAGTGCATGGATTGTGGTATGCCAAACAGAACCAAGACGCTATCCTCCAAAAAAAGGAAGCCAACCTGGTGGTTCCCTGCCATAAACAAACTGTACAACAGAAGGAAGAAACTGTTGCAAAAGAGAGTAAAATCCCATGAGTGGAGAAGCTCCCTGGCCAGCCTCAGTAAGAAGCTGAGATCCCTTATAAGATCCTCCAAAGCTAGCTATGAAAATAAAATTGCCACTAATTCCAAGGACAACCACAAAGCATTCTATAGCTATGTCAAGAATCTCAATGGCAACACCCAGATCTGCTCTGAGTTACAGCAAAAAGGCATGAAAATTACAGAACCAACTGATATTGCCAACATCCTGGCAGATAGGTTCGTTGCTAACTTTACCCCCCCCCCAAAGGGCCCATATCTATATAGGAAGAATGCAGAGTCCATGTAATCACAACTATGCAGGTGAAAGCTGCACTCTCTAAAGCCAAAAACACAGCATCCATGGGACTGGACAACATCCCAGGCTGTGTTTTACATGAACTTCAGAATGAACTGGCTCCCCACTTAAGCACCATGTTCAATAATAGCCTTGCATCAGGCTTTGCGCCCACTGAATGGCGCACAGCAACAGTTATTCCACTCCACAAAGGGGGAGCCAACACTGATCCCGGGAACTATAGACTTATTAGCCTGACGAGCCTGGTCTGCAAAGCCATGGAACGTATCATTATGGAACTCATAAACAAAGACATTGGCAACCTCCAAACACTGGATCCCACACAGTTCGGGTTTGTGAAAGGCAGATCATGCCTCCTGAACCTGATCGACTTCTTTGAGGCAGTCACCAAAGCCGTAGATGAGGGTAAAGTGGTTCACACAGCCTATCTTGACCTCGCCAAGGCTTTCGACACCATCCCCCATTCTGGAATTATAGCTAAACTCAATAAACTAGGCATAAATCCCTACATCACAAAATAGGTTGCCAACTGGCTCACTGACAGAACCCACACAGTAAAAGTTGCAGACTCCAAATCTGACCTCAAACCAGTGACAAGTGGAGTACCACAGGGTTCCGTCCTGGGACCGCTCCTGTTTGGTATCTACTTCTCTGAAGTACTGGCTAACACAGAAGGACTCTGGCTAACAAAGTTCGCAGATGACTGCAAACTAGGAGCCATAGTCAAGTCCCCAAATGATGCGAACATCCTACAGAAGGGCCTCTCTGAGACAGATGCCTGGTGTCAGAACCATGGCCTCAAGCTTAATGCCAAAAAGTGCAGTGTCATCCCCTTTGGTAAAAACCCTGTACCCATGAACTACCACATAGGCAGCAATCTACTTAACACTGAATGTGTGATAAGAGACCTTGGGACCCAGGTGGACAGTAGTCTCTCCTTTGATAGTCACATCGCCACAGTAGTCAGGAAGTCCTTCTACATGGCACACCTCATCATAAAAGGGTTCTCATCCAGGAAAAAAGAGGTCATTGTTACCCTCTACTCATCACTCATTAGACCCATTATAGAGTACAATGCCCCTTTTGGAATGTACCTCACAAGACATCTGCAGCAGCTGGAAAGGCCACAGAAGTACCTCACAAAGAGGATTACTGGCCTCAAACAAATTCCCTATACTGACTGCCTCAATAAACTCCAGTTTTACTCCATAGCATATCGCCTACTCAGAGGTGATCTCTGCCTAACATATAAAGCTATGTCAAACCCAGAGCTGTTGGACATGCTACACCTAAAGAAATCCCAATCCCTCCGAGCTACATGCTCTAGGGACCTAAACCTTGTCACCGCAATAAACAGGACATGCTGGAGGGATAGATTCATATCCCAGAGACTTCCCATACTCTGGAACAGGCTACCCATCTATGTCAAGCAAAGTTCTTCATTAGCACTCTTCAAGAAAAATGTTGATGAGTGGATGGGAAATAGGAAATACACAACCAAAACTGAGAAAAACACACTTTATAATAGCAAAGCTTTCGGATAAAATCCTTCCTCAATACTAATACAAACAAATCTAAAAAACAAATGGTTTAAATACAGGTCACTGAAGTCACATGACCAGCAGTCCAAAAATCATGTGACCACAAGTAAATAAAACAAATCATTAAAATTAGAAAAATTAGAAAAACCATTAAAAAAAACATAACATTATCGCAACCTAGTATGTTGCAATTTAACAAGAACAGGTTTCAAGGTAATCATATTAATTAAACCTGGAAAATGGTCAGAGTTCAACCTAAGAATCCATTCATACTCTTTTAATTCAAGTAAATTACCACTATCACCACCTCTGGCAAGAGGCCGTATTACATCAATAACTCTAAAGGAGAATCTATGCTCAATACCTGAATCAACTATGTGCTTATACAAGGCATTACTGTCAATGGCCCTTCTAATCTCCGATTTGTGTTCAATGATGCGTTCTTTTAGCTTTCTAGTGGTCTTACCCACATAGAATGCAGTACATTTCACACAATTAGCTAAGTACACCACATTAGATGTAACACAAGTGGTAGAAAAATTAAACTGATAAACTTTACCACTAATAGGATGTTTGAACTTATCACTGCAACCAACCACAATATCAGAACAGCAGGAACAAATCAAACAACCATACGTGCCGGGCTTAGTGGTAAAAGTCCTCTCTACAGGCCTGAAATAATCTTTGTAACATAACATATTCTTCAAGGACTTCATATTTCTATATGAGAAAAAAGGCCTGTCACCAAGAATGTCTTTAATCTCACTATAGGCCATTAGTACAACCCAATTCCTCTGTATTATTTGTTTTACAAAACAAGTCAAGGTATTATAACTAGTAAGATACCTAGTGCACACTTTTGAACATTCTAGGTTAACAGAACCATCATCATCCCCAAGAAAAGTTGGCTTCAATATTGTCTTCCTATTAACTAAAACTTTATTTTTTAAATCTAAAACTAGTTTAGAATCATAACCACTATCCAGAAACTCTTTGGACATCTCATCCAACTGTAAATTAAATGTAGCATCATCAGTATTTAATCTACTAACTCTATTAAACTGTGAAGTAACAATCCCCTTAAAGACATGTGGGGCATGCATGCTGGAAAAATTAATGTATCTATCAGAGTTTATCTCCTTTTTGTGAATACTGGTATGGATAGAATCCTCACGTAGTTGTATCTTAACATCCAAGAAATTAATCTCACTATCAGAGGCATCCATCTTAAATTTCAAGAAACTGGTGGTTGCATTTAAATAATGAACAAATTCATTCAACTGTAAAAGGGAACCTTTCCAAACCATAAAACAATCATCACGAAATGTTGATAAAAACATATATTACTTACAAAAGAATTATCCAAATTATAAATATAAGCTTTCTCCCATTGGTATAACACCAAGTTGGCATAAGTATTAGCCACAGAAGTACCCATGGCTACACCAGTGAGTTGCAAATATAAGCATTCATCAAACAGAAAAATATTGTTCCTCAAAACTACATCTAGAAGAGAACAAATATTCTCAACAGATCTATTCACAAGAGAAGATTGGGAGATCAAAAATTGTCTGATAGACTCAATATCAAAATCATGCGGTATTACAGTAAAAAGGGATGCTATTTCAAGCATTACAAACAAATATTCACTTTGTCGACAGGAACCACCAATACTATTAAACCAAACACACAATTTTCAAAGGAAATCAGATGTATCTCTTAGCACAGAAGTGCATTTAGGTAAATATAGTTGCAATTGTGTTTGCAAATATATAGATATAAGTTCGGTGATTCACCCCCCTCCCGATACAATTGGTCTCATGGGGGGGTTGGTCACCGACTTGTGTATCTTAGGCAGCCCATAGAGACAAGGGATAATTGGACAAGAAACAGTAAAAAAATGAAATAAATCCAGAGTAATATCACCACTAATTTGCAAATCATAGATCACCATATTGACATAACTAATACATCTTTTAACATCTATTGATGTAATACGTTTAAAAGCCTCAACATCATTCAGTAGAACAGAAACTAAAGATATATACTTAGGCCGATCCATAAGGACTGCAGCCCCACCTTTATCGGTTTGTTTAATCACTAAATCTTTGCTCGTCTGTAGACTTTTGAGTGCTTGATACTCTTCAAATGTTAAATTAAAGTGAGAAAATCTCAAAATATTGCAGTCAGAATACAACATTCTTAATTCCCTCTCACACAAATCATGAAATGCTGTAACCACAGGCATATTAGAAGGTATAAAGGTACTACGCCGTTTACATGAAACTCCATTAACGACAGAGTTACCAAACAAAACCTTTAAATTTACATTTCTAATGAAAATCTTAAGGTCTGTGAGTGCAGTCACTAGATCACTCTTCGCTGTAGGAATAAAATTAAGCCCTTTATGTAGTACTGAACAATGAGCAGAGTTCAAGTTAAAGGTTGAAAGGTTGAGGATGCCTTTAGTCATTTCCGACTTACTTTGCCCTGCCCTAAAGGGCTCTCATTCTTATGTTTGCCTGGGATAACTGTTTGTCCCATAAACGATTTCCTTCTTGGAGAGGAATGCTCAGTTACAGCCTCCAGCTGTTCTAGATGAAAGCGTTTGCCATAGAAATTAAATGTAAGTTGCTGTGCCTTCTTAACCACAGTGGAACGCGAGTTAGCCTCTCCGTCTTGCTTGTCACTAAGTTCTGACTGAGAGCAAGCATTCGTGGAGTCTAGCGTAGACGTCACCAAAGTAGGCATGTTCACTTGTAAGTGATTCGACGAAGCTGCCAAAGCCGGTTCATGTTGTTGTGCAATATCAACTGTAGTTTCAGAAAAGCCATCAAGAACATCTAAACTTCTCTTATTACTACATACTGCAGCATTAGGTTTAAAAGTTTGATCATTTTTCGGCCATGAGAAAATATGACCCCTTTGGAAGTCATTGATATCACGCGTGAGCTTACGCTTCTTCGTTACTTCCAAACGGTCATCCAATGCTTGTGTTCTGCCAAGTAGCTGCTGATATAACTCACCCATAGACGCAAATACAGGCATATCCATTAATTCATTTTCCATATTTAGTATCTCATCTTTAAGTTCCTTCTCGATAATTGAAAATAATTCATTTATTAAACTCATGTAATCCAAACTTAACTTGATGCTGAGTTGCTGCCACCGCTTCAGGAGCTCAGGATAAGTGTTCACATATGAAGGCATTTTGAGAACTCTCAAGCCACGTGGGACGATGCCTTTATCTAGATATGCAGAGAAGCTAAAATGCTGCCATTGCAAGCGTTTATAAGTACCCACTTTTCTTTCAAAAAGATTCAGCTTTTTATGAAAATCTGAAACATTCTCAGATTTCCAATGTTCATCACTTTTCGATGTAGAACAATCCGAAGAGGCAAACTGTAGTAAAGGATTAGTCTCATTCATAAACAGAGACTTGACAGAGTTAACAGTCTTCACCACTTCCATGTTAAATAAATGGATAAAGAACTGCAACATGACCCTTTAACTTGTTCTCAGAAATGCAGCAAACAAATTAACAAAAGAACAAGCTGCAAGGAAATATGAATAACAACCAAAACTGAGAAAAACACACTTTATAATAGCAAAGCTTTCGGATAAAATCCTTCCTCAATACTAATACAAACAAATCTAAAAAACAAATGGTTTAAATACAGGTCACTGAAGTCACATGACCAGCAGTCCAAAAATCATGTGACCACAAGTATATAAAACAAATCATTAAAATTAGAAAAATTAGAAAAAACATTAAAAAAAACATAACATTATCGCAATCTAGAATGTTGCAATTTAACAAGAACAGGTTTCAAGGTAATCATATTATTTAAACCTGGAAAATGGTCAGAGTCCAACCTAAGAATCCATTCATACTCTTTTAATTCAAGTAAATTACCACTATCACCACCTCTGGCAGGAGGCCGTATTACATCAATAACTCTAAAGGAGAATCTATGCTCAATACCTGAATCAACTATGTGCTTATACAAGGCATTACTGTCAATGGACCTTCTAATCTCTGATTTGTGTTCAATGATTCTATGATGTGTTCACTGCATTCTATGTGGGTAAGACCACTAGAAAGCTAAAAGAACGCATCACTGTTAACTCTGTCAAGTCTCTGTTTATGAATGAGACTAATCCTTTACTACAGTTTGCCTCTTCGGATTGTTCTACATCGAAAAGTGATGAACATTGGAAATATGAGAATGTTTCAGATTTTCATAAAAAGCTGAATCTTTTTGAAAGAAAAGTGGGTACTTATAAACGCTTGCAATTGCAGCATTTTAGCTTCTCTGCATATCTAGATAAAGGCATCGTCCCACGTGGCTTGAGAGTTCTCAAAATGTCTTCATATGTGAACACTAATCCTGAGCTCCTGAAGCGGTGGCAGCAACTCAGCATCAAGTTAAGTTTGAACTCTGCTCATTGTTCAGTACTACATAAAGGGCTTAATTGTATTCCTACAGCGAAGGGTGATCTAGTGACTGCACTCACAGACCTTAAGATTTTCATTAGAAATGTAAATTTAAAGGTTTTGTTTGGTAACTCTGTCGTTAATGGAGTTTCATGTAAACGGCATAGTACCTTTATACCTTCCAGTATGCCTGTGGTTACAGCATTTCATGATTTGTGTGAGAGGGAATTAAGAACGTTGTATTCTGACTGCAATATTTTGAGATTTTCTCGCTTTAATTTAACATTTGAAGAGTATCAAGCGCTCAAAAGTCTACAGGCGAGCAAAGATTTAGTGATTAAACAAGCCGATAAAGGTGGGGCTGTAGTCCTTATGGATCGGCCTAAGTATATATCTTTAGTTTCTGTTCTACTGAATGATGTTGAGGCTTTTAAACGTATTACATCAATAGATGTTAAAAGATGTATTAGTTATGTCAATATGGTGATCTATGATTTGCAAATTAGTGGTGATATTACTCTGGATTTATTTCATTTTTTTTTACTGTTTCTTGTCCAATTATCCCTTGTCTCTATGGGCTGCCTAAGGTACACAAGTCGGTGACCAACCCCCCCATGAGACCAATTGTATCGGGAGGGGGTGGATCACCGAACCTATATCTATATATTTGCAAACACAATTGCAACTATATTTACCTAAATGCACTTCTGTGCTAAGAGATACATCTGATTTCCTTTGTAAATTGCGTGTTTGGTTTAATAGTATTGGTGGTTCCTGTCGACAAAGTGAGTATTTGTTTGTAACGCTTGATATAGCATCCCTTTTTACTGTAATACCACATGATTTTGGCATTGAGTCTATCAGACAATTTTTGATCTACCAATCTTCTCTTGTGAATAGATCTGTTGAGAATATTTGTTCTCTTCTAGATGTAGTTTTGAGGAACAATATTTTTCTGTTTGATGAATGCTTATATTTGCAACTCACTGGTGTAGCCATGGGTACTTCTGAGGCTAACACTTATGCCAACTTGGTGTTATACCAATGGGAGAAAGCTTATATTTACAATTTGGATAATTCTTTTGTAAGTAATATATGTTTTTATCAACGTTTTATTGATGATTGTTTTATGGTTTGGAAAGGTTCCCTTTCACAGTTGAATGAATTTGTTCATTATTTAAATGCAACCACCAGTTTTTTGGAAATTTAAAATGGATGCCTCTGATAGTGAGATTAATTTCTTGGATGTTAAGATACAACTATGTGAGGGTTCTATCCATACCAGTATTCACAAAAAGGAGATAAACTCTGATAGATACATTAATTATTCCAGCATGCATGCCCCACATGTATCTAAGGGGATTGTTACTTCACAATTTAATAGAGTTAGTAGATTAAATACTGATGATGCTACATTTAATTTACAGTTGGATGAGATGTCCAAAGAGTTTCTGGATAGTGGTTATGATTCTAAACTAGTTTTAGATTTAAAAATTAAAGTTTTAGTTAATAGGAAGACAATATTGAAGCCGATTTTTCTTGGGGATGATGATGGTTCTGTTAACCTAGAATGTTCAAAAGTGTGCACTAGGTATCTTACTAGTTATAATACCTTGACTTGTTTTGTAAAACAAATAATACAGAGGAACTGGGTTGTACTAATGGCCTCTAGTGAGTTTAAAGACATTCTTGGTGACAGGCCTTTTTTCTCATATAGAAATATGAAGTCCTTGAAGAATATGTTATGTTACAAAGATTTTTTCAGGCCTGTAGCGAGGACATTTACCACTAAGCCCGGCACGTATGGTAGTTTGAATTGTTCCTGCTGTTCTGATATTGTGGTTGGTTGCAGTGATAAGTTCAAACATCCTATTAGTGGTAAAGTTTATCAGTTTAATTTTTCTACCACTTGTGTTACATCTAATGTGGTGTACTTAGCTAATTGTGTGAAATGTACTGCATTCTATGTGGGTAAGACCACTAGAAAGCTAAAAGAACGCATCATTTAACACAAATCGGAGATTAGAAGGGCCATTGACAGTAATGCCTTGTATAAGCATATAGTTGATTCAGGTATTGAGCATAGATTCTCCTTTAGAGTTATTGATGTAATACGGCCTCCTGCCAGAGGTGGTGATAGTGGTAATTTACTTGAATTAAAAGAGTATGAATGGATTCTTAGGTTGAACTCTGACCATTTTCCAGGTTTAAATAATATGATTACCTTGAAACCTGTTCTTGTTAAATTGCAACATACTAGATTGCGATAATGTTATGTTTTTTTTAATGTTTTTTCTAATTTTTCTAATTTTAATGATTTGTTTTATATACTTGTGGTCACATGATTTTTGGACTGCTGGTCATGTGACTTCAGTGACCTGTATTTAAACCATTTGGTTTTTAGATTTGTTTGTATTAGTATTGAGGAAGGATTTTATCCGAAAGCTTTGCTATTATAAAGTGTGTTTTTCTCAGTTTTGGTTGTTATTCATATTTCCTTGCAGCTTGTTCTTTTGTAAATAGGAAATACACCCCAGGGATCACTTCTGTGTCTCTGCTCATCAGTGGCACAGGAAAATAGCTTTCTTGGGTGGCGTAAGCCAGGGAACCTTGTTGGCTAGGCTTGCATAGGCCCTTGGGCCGATATCCTCGTACCTACTTATGAACCTATGAACCTATAAACTAGGTATAAATCCCTATGTTACAAGATGGTTTGCCAACTGGCTCACTGACAGAACCCACACTCTGAAAGTAGCACACTCCAAATCTGACTTTAGACCAGTGACAAGTGGAGTACCACAGTCCTGGGTCCTCTCCTGTTTGGTATATACTTTTCTGAAGTACAGGTTAACACAGAAGGTCTTTGGCTAATGAAGTTCACAGATGACTGCAAACTAGGAGCCATAATTGAAACGCCTAATGATGTGGACATCCTACAAAAGGGCCTCACTGAGACAAATGCCTGGTGTTGAAGCCATGGCCTCAAGCTCAATGCCAAAAAGTGCATTGTCATCCCCTTTGGTAAAAACTCTGTACCCATGAGCTACCACATAGGTGGTAGTCTAGTTAATACTGAAAGTGTGATAAAAGACCTTGGGACACAGGTGGGCAGTAGTCTCTCCTTTGATAATCACATCACCACAGTAGTCAGAAAATCTTTCTACGTGGCACACATCATCACAAAAGGTTTCTCATCCAGGAAAAAAAATTTCATTGTTCCCCTATACTCGTCACTCATTAGACCCATTATAGAGTATAATGCCCCTTTTGGTATGTACCTCACAAGACATCTACAACTACTGGAAAGACCACAGAAACACCTCACAAAGAGGATTACCGGCCACAAACAGATGCCCTACATAGACCATCTTAAAAAACTCCAGCTTTATTCCGTCGCATATCATCTACTCAGAGCTGATCTCTGCCTAACATGCAAAGCTATGTCAAAGCTAGAGCTGTAAGACATGCTCTGCTTAAAGAAATCCCAATCCCTCCAAGCTACATGCTCTAGGGACCTAAACCTTATTACCACAATAAACCGAACATGTTGGAGGGACAGATTCCTGTCCCAGAGACTTCCCATACTGTGGAGCAAACTACTTATCTATATCAAACAAAGCTTGTCATTATTGGATGGGAGATAGGAAAATGATTGAATGGGAGATAGGAAATTCACCCCGGGGATCACTTCTGTGGCTCTGCTCGACAGTGGCACAGGAAAATAATTTTCTTGGGTGGCAAAAGCTAGGGTACCTTTGGCTAGGCTTATATAGGCCCTAGGGCCAATAGCCTAGTGCCTACCTACCTATTAGCACTCTTCAAGAAAAATCTTGATGATTGGATGGGAAATAGGAAATTAACCCCGGGGATCACCTCTGTGGCTCTGCTGTACAGGGGCACAGGAAAATAATTTTCTTGGGTGGCGAAAGCCAGGGTCCCATTTGGGCTAGGCTTGTATAGGCCCTAGAGCCAATAGCCTAGTACCTCCCTATGAATCTATGAACCTATTTACCTCTTATACTTATACCATGGCGTTCCTGCACCTACACGGTTGGATGCAAGCTAACACTGAGAGGAATTCTGTGATTCAGTATCAGTCCCCTCATTTGCATAAAACAGAATGCTAATTCATAGTTACCACACTCATACTGAGCCTTCCCCCTTAGCAACCACTATTCCCTGGTGTTGTTGTCATGGCAAAATGCTGATTTTGGTTTAAAAGCTTATTTCCAACTTTTTTTCATATTTTCGGGCCAATCCCATTTGCTTACTGCTGCCCTACAGTTAAACGGCCGAAATCGGCCAAAAAAAAAAGTTATTTTTTATAATTTTGCAACTATTTTCCATGCCAATGGCCATATATTTGGCAATTGGCATGCCTACTACATTCAATACATGCTTTCTTTGTAGTTGGCATGCCTCCATTTTGTAATTTGCAGAAATGTATTTGGTTATTAACCGAATACATTTCTGCAGGTTACACTATTCCTGCACAGATGCCTGCCTGTTTCCTAGATTGCTAATTCACCTCATTTGCATGGTTTTCAGCAGCAAATGGGGTAATTCACCTATAGCAGTGGAGTCCATGCAGGAATAGTTTAGTAGTTTTCATGCACATCCCGGGAGCTCATTCCTGGATCGGTCGTCGGCTATATTGCCTGCAGCAGCTCTTTCACTATTCTGCACTCCATGCAGAGCTTGCTGAATCCTGTGGAATGTGTCAGGTGACATTAATTTATTGCTTATCTGATGGTATACTTTTTAAATGACTTCACTTTTAAGACATGAATTAGGGGGTATTAATTTTATGACAACACATATTTTGTGGGGTTTTACATACTGATAAAAGTAATTTGTAAAATGCGGGATTCAAACCTATGTAAAATAGAGAATGCATGTCCTTCTTCATAGGTGTTTTTTCCTCATTGCCACAGAAGGAGCACTTGACAAGCATGATCATTAATTATATAAACATATATTAAAGAGAGACTGGTGCTACACTTCAGTTAATCATGTATGTGTGTGACCTGACAAAGTCCTGATTTATGCATTCTCATGTGTGATGCAGAAGTAATGTGTGACAATGCACTGGAATTGTATATACTCGTATTACTTTTCAGAAAGATTTCTGTGTTCTGGGTCAGAACACACAATACATTATGTTTTTCAGCTATACTTCTGCTATGTGAGTTGTGTGTAGATGACTATCGGTTAAGTCTGAAGTGCATCACAGGGCAGAAAAGAAACTTTTAATTACAGAACTATAACTGTCAGGATACCCCCAGTCACACATATAATTTTATATGATATCAAATGCTATACATAGTCATTATTATGTATAATTACCTTTATAATTATGGAATTCATAAATTCCAACACCCTGTATCAACTAATCCATTGTCCCACCAGGGGCTCCAATATCCTAGACCTGGTCATTACCGACATGGGAGATAGATGCTCCACACCAGTAGTCACCCCTCATTGGTCGGGTCTGACCATAAGCAAATCACCCTTGACATCCACATCCCACCCCAACCCCCCATTAAGGAAACCTCCTTAAAAAAATTCTCCAAAGCCAACTTCAAGCTACTGAAGTCAGAAGTGACAAACATCACAACACCCACGCAGACGGAATCTGGAAGTTCGACTGCAGAATCCTACACTAAGGCACTGTACAAGCACATCCACTCGTGCATGAATCGTGCCATCCCAAATAGAACCAAGATGCTCTTCTCCAAAAAAAGGAAGCCAATCTGGTGGTCCCCTGCTATAAACAAACTATACAACAGAAGGAAGAAACGGTTGCAAAAAAGAGGAAAATCCCAGGATGCAAAAAACTCCCTCACCACCCTCAGTAAGAAGCTGAGATCCCTCATAAAAATCCTCAAAAGCTAGTTACGAGAATAAAATTGCAAAAGATTCCAAAGACAACCGCAAGGCATTCTATAGTTATGTCAAGAATCTAAATGGCAATGCTCAGATCTGCTCTGAGTTACAATAGAATGGCATTAAATATACTGATCCCAAGGATATTGCCAATATCCTGGCAGATCGATTTAGTGCCAACTTCACCCCACTCTCACCCCCTAAAGGGCCCATCTCAATATCAAAAGATTGCCAAATTCAGATAATCACGGCCACACAAGTAGAAACCGCACTCTCCAAAGCTAAGAATACAGCATCCATGGGACCAGATGATATCCCAGGCTGTGTACTACATGAACTACAAAATGAACTGGCACCTCACCTAATTGTCATGTTTAATCCTAGTCTCACCTCAGGCTTCACGCCCTCTGAGTGGCGCACAGCTACAGTTATCCTGCTCCACAAGGGAGGATCCACCTTGGATCCTGGGAACTACCATCCCATCAGTCTGACAAGCTTGATTTGCAAGGCATGGAATGCATTATCATGGAACTTATAAACAAAGACATTGGCAACCTTCAAACACTGCACCCCACCCAGTTTAGGTTTGTGGAGGGCCGATTGTGTCTCCTGAATCTGATTGACTTCTTCGAATCAGTCTCCAGAGCTGTGGACGAGGGTAAGGCAGTCCACACAGCCTATCTGGACCTCACCAAGGCCTTTGACACCATCCCCCACTCTGGAATCATAGATACACTTACTAAGCTGGGCATAAATCCCCACGTCACTCGATGGGTTGCTAACTGGCTTACTGACAGAACACAGACAGGAAAAGTAGCCGACTCCAAATCCAGCTCCAGACAAATGACAAGTGGAGTACCTCAGGGTTCATTCCCGGGACCAGTCTTGTTTGGCATTAACTTCTCTGAAGTACAGGCCAACACTAAGGGACTCTGGCTAACAAAGTTTGCAGATGACTGCAAACTGGGAGCCATTATTGAATCCCAAAATGATGTGGATATTCTACAAAAGGGCCTTACAGAAACAGATGCCTGGTGCCAGAGCCATGGGCTCAAGCATAATGCCAAGAAATGTATAGTTATCCCCTTTGGAAAAAAAAAAAACATGTACCCATGAATTACCACATAGGTGGCAGGACACTAAACATTTAAAGTGTGATGAGAGTCTTAGGAACAAAGGTGGACAGTGGTCTCACTTTCGATAACCACATTGCCACAACAGTCAGGAAATCCTTCTATGTGGCACACCTCATCACTAAGGGCTTTTCATCCAGGAAAAAAGGAGGTCATTGTCCCACTGTACTCATCCCTCATTAGACCCATTATAGAGTATAATGCCCGTTTGGTATGTACCTCACAAGACATCTGCAACAGCTGGAAAGGCCACAGAAATACCTCACTAAAAGAATCACAGGCCTAAAGCAGATGCCATATACTGACCGTCTAAAAAAACTTTAGCTATACTCTGTGGCATATCGCCTACTCAGAGGCGATCTCTGCTTAATATACAAGGCCATGTCAAACCCTGAGCTGTTGGACATGCTCCACTTAAAGAAATCCCAATCCCTCAGAGTCACACGCTCCAGGGATCTAAACCTTGTCATCACAATGAACAAAACATGCTGGAGGGATAGGTTCCTGACCCAGAGACTCCCCATACTCTGGAATAGACTGCCCATACATATCAAGCAGAGCGCCTCATTGGCTCTCTTCAAAAGGAACCTTGATGATTGGATGGGAGATAGGAAATTCACCCTGGGGATCATGTCAGTCGCCCTGTTAGACAGGGGCCTGGAGAAGTAAATATTGTGGGAAGAAATATCCAGGGAATTGTTATGGCTAGGCTTGCGTAGGCCCTAGGGCCGATAGCCTAGTACCACCTATGAACCTATGAACCTATATTGTTATTTTTTATATAAAATTAAGTGGAATAGCGTCAATTAAATTTGGAGTGTGCTAGCCTAGAATGCTGACTCATCTATATGGTAGCAATGATCTTACACTTGTTGCCACAAGGAAAGCTAGACAGCAAGTCTATATTTTACAATTATTACTGTCCAGAGTGCTAACAGCCATGTAATGCCACTTAGCATGCTTGCAAGCAGGAAGGCTAAACAGGTATAATGTATCTTTTTTGCAAGTTACAATGTATCTTTTTTGTCTGCAGGTGTGGTGTATGAGTGCTGACCACCTTGAAAATCAACTAATGACAGTTAGCCCTAATCAGCCCATAATCAGTCCTTAACTAGCTATCCACTTGCTATCCAAAGCTTAGAGAGCAAGTGGAGAGCTAGGTTAAGGGCTGATTATGGTTCAGGACTAAATGATAAAGTCCCCCTTAAACCTTTGTTACAGACACAATCACTTTTTAGGTGAGCTTTATATACACTTATGTGCATTAGTTGATTTTAAGTTTATTTTTTATTTTTAAATTTTTATTACATTTATTGTCTGTATTCTTTTAATACATAATTGCTTAATTGGTTGATTTGCTAGTTGAATTTCTATATAAATTGCTGTGTGTGTGACTGCATTTTTATACTGACATCTGAAGAAGTAGCAAGAGCTGTGAAAGCGCTTATGTTGTTTTAAAATAAAAGACTGTTCGTTTTATGTCGAAAGCCTGGTGTCATCTCATCATTCTACATTTTTGATCTAGTGACATAAGTCAGTGTTGTCACATATTGATGTCATTGTTGTAAAACTCACACACCTTCTACTGAGGTACATTAGCAAGTAACAGTGTGCAAGGATCTGACATTCATTTGTGTTCTTAGCCTTTTATTTTCCTATTCCAGGTTAAACACTCACCTTGATAGTTTGGCAGTTACAGGTGTTTTAATTCGGAGCTGACTCTGTGCGATGTTAGCAGTAGACATCCATTACATGGGTAAGTAAAGGTTGTGAGCATTGCCTTACATCAATTTTACTGTGTGCGTATGTGCATAGTATTAAAGTTGTACACCTTAGGTGTGTGTGCTATCCATTGCCTCTTAGCCAGGGTGAGGGCATATTGTGCATGACTACATCTACCAACACCTAGAGCAGCTGATGGTTCCCCTCTGACTTCTCACCTGCATATGTCTGTGGTAACCTTGCCAGTGGTGGTAGAATGTGTGCCCTTTCTCCTTTTTGTTCCTTTTGAAGCTCTTTTCTCAGGATAATATTGTGAAGGATAGTACAGACAGTGAAAATTGCAGCACAAGTACAGGGACTGTACTGCATGTCTCCCCCGATGTATATTGGTACCAGAAACATTACTTCTGCAGCCCAAACACACACTCTATGATATTTCTTGTTTGAGCATGTGCCTCATTGTAGTGCCCTTTGGTGGTTGGGTATACATTTCTGATGAACAACATCAGTCATAGTTCAAGTACATACCCTAAGTCTCCCCATAAATGACATTGTGGGATATTCCCCCTAGAAAGCCTCTGATAGAGCTGAGAGTTATGCCAGATATGGCAGTTGTGGTAACTGCCAGAGTTGCCAGCACACACATTCAGGATGATTCCCTTAATATTACACATGATTTGGCAGTTAATACAGTGGAAGCCCTTTCTATTTATGTACATCCTTCCCTGTTCCCTGGGTGGTGCTTTGATCTCAATGTGAGTACAATCTGTGGCACCCAGGACTTCAGGGGAGTGTGCTACAGGGAAGAAATCATGCATAGTTGTATCTCTGTCCTCAGGGGTACAAGGAAAGTGTATATAGTTACTGGCATGCTGTAACATAGCATTCAGGAATTGATATAGGATCCTGTAGGCTGATGCCTGTGACACCCCCAGCATATTCTCTGTTGGTCTCTGAAAGGTTCCTGCAGCTAATATTCTAAAAGGTGCACATACTTTAGTCTCCACAGGCACTGTTTTCCCTCAGTTTACCTTTGCTCTCAGTTAAGGATGACAAAGGTGGCAAAGTTCAAGGAGTGTGTCCCTATCCACCCTGTAGCACTCTACTATTTCCAACTCAGGCATACCATGAAAAGTTAAACTGGGTCTAAACACCCTTCTCCTTCTTGGCTGAGGCCTGTTAGCAGCAGCAGCAGCAGCATTGACTTGATCCTATTGCACAAACACATGCAGAGGAGCAACATCAGTCACTAACATTCTTTCTGTGTGGAGTAGTTTCCCTGGTTGTATTCCAATAGGTTTTTTTGAATTTGAGGCCAAAACCTCCACTGAGTGTACATGATTGCTTTATAGCTTGTTTAATGGCTCCTTTATCTTGGATTGATTGATTAGCATACAGTTCAGCTGCTTATGTTGTAATTAGGATATCATGATGTTTACCGGGTTTGTGCAGCTCTACATTCTGTGTAGAGCCACTGAATACAAATTAGCAGGTTACCATGTGCACGTCACACCACTCACACAGTTCTTGTGAGCCATGCAGGGCTTATCGAATCCAGCCCATAGTCTAAAATTCTGCATACGGTTGTCTACTTTTACAATGTTTTCACTCAAGGGATTAGTCTGTGGAGAAAAGACTGGTATGGAGTCCTTAGAGATTTTAAAATTTTTCATTCATATGCTCCCATAGATGTTGCAAAAACTTCTGGTATAAGACCAGACACACACATAGATCAAAAGTTGTAAAAATGCTGCAAAATACTTAACAGAGCATCATCAGCCCATGGCTTCTAGAGACCAAGCAGACTTCTGACTCCTGTCTTATTTGACTTGCATTCTCCATAATTGCCACAGAATTATCCTTTACTAGATCTGATGTGATGCCATATCTTTGCATGTACCTCTTGTATCCCACATTGGGCATTCGAAAATGTGGCAAATCAATATAGTGAATGCAAACTGGCAGGCAGAAGGGAGACACTTTTAGACTTTTCAGATTAAATTGGCTTATTTCATTGTTGCTAGGGATAATCTACCTGAAATTCCACAAGAATAACATTGTGTATATAAGACCCGAAGACAATAGGTTCATTATTTCAGTCTCCTGATTCCTGTTTACTATGTAAAGGTCAGCAAGAGTCTTAAATGCTCATGTGTTGTCCAATTTGTTTTTCATGCTGGCTTGTTATTGAATGTTAGATAGTTAGTTCTTCTATCCTATATTCACAAATATTTAATCTCTTTTAACCAGCTTGACTGTATCTTGAATAGGTGAATAGACTTCTTTCTGTATTTAGAAGTATTTTAAGTTTAATATATATTAGTACAATACCTGCTTTACATCTCCCTCTGATTTACCATCTTATGTATGTCTTTATATTCCAAGATATGCAGGCATCAGTTACATTTTTAATATGGTGTTTGTAATACATTATTCTTAAACACTATCGTAATCTAGTAAGCTATAGTAAGTTCATTGGAAGATGGCCTATACTCAGCTGTTGCATTAATATACAGCATCACATAACACTGTATGTTGTACCATCTTCAATGTTATAGTAAACACTTATAAAGATTTATGGTGCCTTTCTAATTTCAATCTAATTTATCTGTTGTTCAACATAACTGGTTCATTATTTTTCTATAGGAAATTGTCATAAAACAGTTCTTAAGGAAAAACAGAGTGGGATGGTTTGTGTTTTCCAAGGGTGCCTTTATCTAGACCTCCTTGTCTCCCTGCTTGGATAAGACCACATGCAGAAGAATGTGGTTTGTACTTGCATAATCCAGTTCTAGCTGGCTGAACTTCTCATAATATGAGACCTCATAGTCTTCCATCTCCATCTCCACCTTGGAACTGAGAATTTCCTAGTCTGTTACTGACCTGCCAAGATAACCTATGATTATAGCTCTGTTCCTCTTATCATCTCTTTTATTCTCTTTCAGTATCTAGTCTTTCTTTCTTTCTTGTTGTAGCTTGGGCCTTTTCTATCACTTTAGCCTTCTTCCATTACTGCCAGGGCACTTACCATGAGGTGTGACACTTCCCACTTCCTCAGTACCTCACTGAGTGGTGGTCCTCTTCTTTGACCTTGCAACTGATTTCCTCCTTTGTGAAACTCATTATGTCATCCCATCCCTCAACTCTTTGTCATTACTAAACAACCTATTCCCTAGCAACTCTATGTCCCTCCTCCTTTTGTCGATCAATCTTTCTGAATTGCCAATCTGTCCTTCTGCATCACTCAATCCAGCTGAGAAAACTTGTGTTGTTCAATTATACCACACAACCATTTTTAAAGTTAACCATCTTTATTTCTCTTCCATGTTTTGTGTCTTTTTTCCCAAATGCATATTCACATATTCTACTTCTGTAACATATACTTCTTTTTATCTTAGTCTAAAGGTATTATGGTTGACAAGTGGCTTACCTAAGTTCCTTTGCCATCAGGGCTAAGATTGATCCCATACAGCTTGTCTTCTCTGCCATTGTTTGCTAAGTTCTTAGGTGTTCGAATTCCTTTTGCCTTATCCATTGCCACATCCAGTAATCATATGCATTTTTACTCTCATTTTCAGAAATTTGGCTGTGGCATTATTAACACTTCTGAAAACGATACCCCTAAGCTTCTGTCCTGGCACTTCCTTCTTCCTGCCTGCTACAGTCTCAACTTTCTCCTCTGACAGGTCATTGGTGACCAGGTGGAGCACAGACGTTTAAAACCCTTCTGCCTTGCTGACCACCTTAGTGTTCCATCCCTTACCTACCTCATTGTTTTGTTTATTTCTCTTACTGTGTTACAGAAAATCCCTTTCCCACCCTTCTTCTGCTCTTTTGACAAGCATTTTTTAGTGTTCTGTCTTTTTTTGGTCTTTCCCTCATATCTGGCTGAGCCTCCCTCCTTTTTGATTTCTCTGGTAGTGTATTTGTGGTGCTGCATCTTGCCTGGGCACTTATATTTCATCCCCCCTTTCCTCATTTTTAAATGCAGTTCAAGTTCTTTTATCTTGACTTCCTTCTTCTTCTTCTCCTGCCTCACTCAATCGTCTCTACCATTTACTGTTTTAACCTTATTCTGTGTCACTCTACTTGCCTATATTCCTATAACAGCATCTACTTATGCCTTCCTGTCCCCTGCCATTCCCCAGGTAACATTACCATTCCATTCATCCTAGTACATTTCTTTTGTCATCTTGTCTCTAGTTCCAATGTATAATTTTGTTTTGCTAACTAGCCATACTTTTGTTGCCTCTCTAACCTCATATTGTTATCTGAAGCTCTCCATTCTCCTGCAGAATGCACATCTTCTCTAATCCCAAAACTCACTGAAATAAAAAGCCCTGCTCTGTACTTTTAGTATCACAACTATCCCATTGTGCAACAATCCACTACTGTCAGAATGTCTCACTTCACAGATCTCTCACATGATGATACCTGACACATGTTGTGGTGCTCACAGGAGTAACAGAAATCTGTGCAACACTATTCAATTGTACAGTTTCTCACTTGCAGGTCTATGGGTTCATAGGTGTGTACTAGGCTAATGGCCCTGGAGTCTTTACAAGCCTAGCCCATAGAAGTGCCCTGGCATCGTGCCACCTGACATTAGTTCCCAGTGCCTCTATCAAGTAGAGCCACTGGAGTGACCCCGGGGTGAACTTTCTATTACCCATCCACTCATCAAGATTTATGATGAAGACGGTCAGCAAGTTGCTCTCCTTGACATGTATGGGAAGCCTACTCCAGAGCATAGGTAGTCTCTGGGTGAGGAACCTGTCCCTCCAGCATGTTCTGTTGATTGTAGTAATGAGGTTTAGGTTTCTGCAGCATGTGTTGTGGAGGGACTGAGATTTCTTTAGATGTAGCATTTCTAACAAAGCTGGGTCAGACATGGCTTTGTAAGTCAAGCAGAGATCACCTCTAAGTAGGCAATATGAGACAGAGAATAACTGGAGTCTTTTGAGTCTGTCCATATAGGACATGTGCTGTTGCAGGTGTCTAGTGAGGTACATGCCAAATGCGGCATTATACTTGATGATTGGTCTAATGAGGGAAGAGTAGAGAGAGAGATGATGACCTCTATGTTTCTGCATGCAAAACCCTTGGTAATGAGATGTGCCACATAGAAGGACTTTCTGACCACAATGGCAATGTGGTGGTCGAAGGAGAGGTTGCTGTCAACCTGCGTCCCCAGATCTCTTATAATGCCTTCAGTGTTCAGTGGGTTCCCATCGATGTGGTAATTAGTGGGAACTGAGTTTTTACCAAAAGAGATGATGATGCATATTTTGGCATTAAGCTTAAGGTCATGGTTTCAACACCAGTCATTGGTCTTAGTGAGGCCTTTCTGTACAATGTCTGCATCACTTGGGGAGTTAACAATGGCTCCCAGCTTGCAGTCATCTGCAAACTTAGTCAGCCAGAGTCCCTTTGTGTTGGCCTGGAACAGGAGAGGACCCAGGACTGATCCCTGTGGGACTCCACTTGTGACTGATCTTGGAGTCCACTACTTTCACACTGTGTGCTCTTTGAGACAATTTGCAACCCACCTAGTGATAAAGGGGTTGATGCCTAGTTTGATGAGTTTATCAATAATTCCCAAGTGAGTAATGGTATCAAAGGCCTTGGCCAGATCAAGGTAGGCTGTATGCACTATCTTACCTTCATCCACAGCCCTGGTGACTGACTCAAAGAAGTCAACCAGGTTGAGCAGGCATGATCTCCCTTTCACAAAGCCAAATTGCGTGGGGTCTAGAGTTTGAAGATTTCCTATATCTTTGTTAATCAGGTCCATGATGATGTGCTCCATAGCTTTTCATATCAGACTTGTCAGGCTAATGGGGCAATAATTCCCAGGGTCTGTAGTTGCTCCCCCTTTATGGAGAGGGACGACTGTAGCAGTGCGTCATTCATTAGCGAAAAAGCCTGAGTTGAGGCTGTGACTGAACAGGGCACACAGATATGGTGCCAGATCACTTTGTAGTTCATGTAGAACACAGCCAGGGATATTATCTGGTCCCATGGAAGCTGTATTCTTGGTCTTGGACAATGCAGCTTTAACCTGTGCTGCAGTAATGCTGGGTGTCTGGCATTCTTCCGGTATTGTGATTGGTCCTTTGAGGGGAAGAGAGGGGTAAAGTTGGCACTGAATCTGTCGGCCATTGTGTTGGCAATATCTTTTGACTGAGTATAGGAGGTACCATTGTGCAGTATCTCAGATCAAATCTGGGTATTGCTGTGGAGGTTCTTGATATAGCTGTCGAAGGCTTTGTGATTGTTTTTAGTGTCTGCTGCAATTCTTCCTTCATAGCTGGCTTTAGAGGATTTGATGAGGGATCTCAACTTTTTGTTGAGGCTAATAATGGAGTTTTTCCAGTCTTAGGACTTCACCTTTTTCGGCAACAGTTTCTTCCTTCTGTTGTTGAGTTTATTCATGGCAGGGTACCACCAGATTTACTTTATTTTTTTGGAGGAGAACATCTTGGTTCTGTTCGGTATGGCTAGTTCCATCCATTTATGTACATGTTCGTACAGTGCATTGGTGTATAATTTGGCAGTTATGCAGCTATTTTCCATTGGCATGGGTGGCATGAAGTTAGCCACCTCTGTTTTTAGGAGTCCATTCTGCTTTGGGGAAGTTTTTCAAGGTGGTTACCTTTGTGAGGGTGTGTGGGTGAGATGTGGATTTCCATGGTGATTAGTTTAGGGTCAGATCTGATCAGGAAGGGATTGACTATTGGTAGAGCAACTGTTTCCCATGTTAGTAATAACCAGGTCAAGGATGTTGCTTCTTCTAGTGGGGTCAGAATGAGCTGATCCAGGGCACTGGAACATGAATTCCAGGAAGCGTTGGGCCAGTGTACTGGTGCTTGAGTAGTTTTCCTAGTCGATGGAGGGGTAGTTGAAGTCTGCTAGTAAGACAGTGTTTGGTTGGATCTTGATAGATTCCAGGGTGCTTAGGAACATGGAGTGAGAGTCTAGGGACATGGTTGGGGACCTATAGCAGGCTATGATCTAGATTGCCATCTTATCCAATGTTAGTTGTACTTGAATTATCTCAGATGCATCATGCTGGGCTACTAGTCTGGAGGAGTGTATATCCTTTATGAATATGATGACACCACCGCCTTTGTAGCTTCGGTCCATGTTTCAGGGCAGAAATGTGTGCAATAAATTATAGTCTGGTAGCTCAGGGGTGCTTTCTGCTGCTTTAAACCAGGTTTCCATTACAGAACAAATGTAGATGTTCTCCATTTTGAGGAGTACTTCAAGCGAGTGCATCACTTGAGATTTAGACGTCTAGCATTGAGCACCATGATTCTCAGATTGCATTTATTTATAGCTGTTATGGTGGTAATTTTTGTCTTTGGAATACCACTTAAAAAAGGCACTATAGGGGTGGCAAGAGCCTTAGTCAGTACCCAGAAACCCAGGGGTGACAGATGCAGGCCATCTCTGGCAAAGCATCAAGGTCTGCCAATCATGTCATCCCAAACAGACAGATACTGGATCCCCTTAGAATGACACCAGAAACTTAGCCACTTGTTGAAGTCAATCATTTTTTTGTTTATACTGCGATATCATTCTGGGTGATGGCTGGATACTGCTCAGGGCTAGTGCCATACCATCCTGGGCCACATAATCCAAGAGCTCCACCATGTCTCTTTTCATGTAGTCCAGGGAGGTGTATCTCAGGTCATTCACACCAACATGGATAACGACAGAGTCATACTTGTACTTGTTGCAGAGTTACCTGAGTGCATGTGTTATGTGTTGGATTCTGGCACCTAATAGACAGCTGACTGTTACCTTCTCCTTATTCAACCTAGTGAGTAGGACATCTGTGTGCCTCACTATTGAGTCACTTATGATTAGTGTATTGGGCAAGGTGTTTAGCCTTAGGGGTTTAGGTTGAGGGGCACACTGTGGAGGTGAGCTATTTCTCCTGAGGTTTCTGCTGTATTGTGGTGGTTGAGTGCATTTCTGTCTTGGAGGTCTCTGCTGTTTGAGTAAATTTCTATTGACAGCCTCCATGAAGGTGGGTGTGTGGTTTGTGTTTTCATGTGAAAACTGTTAGTGTGGGTTTTCTGGATGGTTATGGGTTCCATGTGGTGTGGTGCAGGTGTTGACCTTCTCCTGTTGACCAGCTAGTTCGGTCTTGGCTGGAGAGTGCATAGCTTCCAATTTGGTGATATAAGTGCATCTCTCACAAATCCTAAGGCTGGGAGTCAAGAGGAGAGGATTGTCTGTGTACATGAGGCAGTTGCTGTACTGCTTCAGAATGCCCAAGTGCACTAGGTTAATAGGTGAAAGCACAGGGAACTGCCCTTTAATCATGCCAGGAGGGGTGGTCATAGCTACCAAGTACTGAAGCTATTTCCATGAAGAACAACTAGTGGTAATGACACTTAGGTGTGCTATAATAATTGCTACAAAAACCTGTTGAAGTGCAAACCGATTAGGCTACTTGGAGTGCAAGAGAGAAAGAATTAGCAGGATCTAAGGGAAAAACTGAAGAGCAGACTTTCTGGCACCAGTAATAATTTGCATAGGCTCGGCGCCACAGTGTGGAGCTTAAACAAGTGCAAACCCATGCAAATGCGGGCTTTTAAACCAGAAAGTTGAAAGGGATGGAAAAACTGCCAAAACGGCCAATAAGCTAGAATTTCTGGGCCAGAAACCACTCCTCTTGTGGTAGATAGGCTACCTAGTGCTTACCACTTCCACTGAAAAGCTAGAAGACTTCCCTCCAACACAGAAAGACTTGGAGGGGCTCAGAAGCTTACAAACAGTCCTAGATACAGCAAATCTGTATCTGTACTAGACTAGTTACAGAAAAGGTGGGAAACAAGGGCAAATGTGGGCTTTTAAACCAGAAAGTTGAAAGGGATGGAAAAACTGCCCAAACGGCCAATAAACTACAATTTCTGGGCCAGAAACCACTCCTCTTGTGACAGATAGGCTATCTAGTGCTTACCACACCCACTGATAAGCTAGAAGGCTTCCCTGCAACACAGTAAGGCTTGGGGGCTCAGAAGCATACAGACAGTCCTGGATACACAGGTACACTGCTCACCTTAGGTTCTATGGGTATATATCTATGTCCAAGAATTTGTCTCTGGTGCTTGACATACACTGCTCTACTGACCACTCATTAGCCTTTGAGCTTGACATACCTATCAACTGTCCAGATTTTTTCAGAATGTCCAGAATTTAACCTCATATTTTTGATCTGTTCCTCATAAAATCTGTGGTTTTCTGGCAAATCACCAAGATTTGAAGTCATTAAAAATTAAAAAAATCACTGCAGAACCAACAACGTAAATGAACCAAAAGGTACAGGACGGCACAATGAGTCCTCAGCTTGAACAGGCCCCAGTTTATTTATGAAACAACACTAGTATTCCAAAACAAACAAATAGTAATCCAAAACAAACAAGTTAAGTGCTTTCATCTGTCTAATGCAGACTTCCTCAGAACTGCCATAATAACATCAATATCCTTTTTATATTAAGTTTATTTTTTTACATATATTTATTTATGATTATTATTGCTGTACAAGCATTGCATTAGGTTGGTATTACTTTAAAAGTTCGAAAAGTTTTTTGCGCCAAAACTTAATATAAAAAGGATATTGATGTTATTATGGCAGTTCTGAGGAAGTCTGCATTAGATAGATGAAAGCGCTTAACTTGTTCGTTTTGTATTACTATTTGTTCGTTTTGGATTTTTTAATTGTTCGTTTTGGAATACTAGTGTTGTTTCATAAATAAACTTGGACCTGTTCAAGCTGAGGACTCGTTGTGCCGTCCTGTACCTTTTGGTTCATTTAAGTCATTAAAAATGACATACATTTCAGATTCAAACTTCATATCCTCAAGAAAAGCTATGCTAACACAAATCCTATTATTGTATAAACTTTCCAAGTTCATAGGAGCAATATTTAAAATGTGTCCCTAATTTTGGGCCCTTGTCCCCTGACTATTTTAGGCTTTGTCCAGAATTTCTGCACCAAGAGGTTGAGAGGTAAGGAGCTTGGTACACACTGTTAAGCTACATATGGATTGCTGACAAGGAATATGGATATACCCAGGTTTTTTCGAATTGTATGTTAACTTCCAGATCACAGTCCCCTCCAAAACAAGTATAAATTCCCAACACCAGAAAGTACAAGCTTAAGGGGAAAAAAAATAACAAGCCAGTCATTTACAAAAAAAGTCATGTTGTATATTTAACTATATACCTAATAAACATGAAATATATGTAACAAAAATGAGTTCTAGTATGTCCCATTATGCAAAGTAATTATAAATTGATTGCCGTGGCATATGTAGTGCACACCTGGCTAGTCCCATGACCAGGACCCTTTGCATTTCTCCTTTTGATGCTAAGCTTTCAATGTGAGCTCCCTTGTATAATAAGCATTAGATATCTACATTTGTACTTCTTCCTTCTAGGTGTCCTCTGCAGTGATACATACAACATTTTGCTTTGTCAGCAATAAGGACCACTTGATAAGATGAGGTACAGTTGTAGCTGCCTCAAAGTTTAGTTGAAAAGTGTGACTAATGAAGCTACCTTTTGCAGTCTTAAATATAATATCAGGCATTTAAATTCTAGCAAAGAGTATCTGCACTGATGCCAGAGTTCATTCTCTGGACTGGGCTTAGCTAAACTACAGTCTTCATAATGAACAATGGATCCGTATGCATTGCCTGACTCAGAAGACAGAAAAAATAAAAAGATAAATACACACTTGCATACATACATTCAAAACACGATGGCAGGAGTAAGGCTGTCAGAGCAGCTTATTTATTCATTTGTGTAACTCTGTTAACCAGATTAATGGACTGGTTCACAGACCTTTTTCAGTTGAGACCCTAGCCATCTCCAGCTACAGCAGTACAGATAGCAAAATACAGGCATTTTATGACTAGAAAAAGATATTGTAAGTTGGCAACCAGAACCATACAAAATGATAAAATAAAAATCTCTTATTTATCACAATTCATGTCTTTCTTACTTAACTCAATGTTGTAATGAAAATATTAGGTTTGAAAACAGTTAAAGCTGTTTTTGTCTAATAAAGATTGCAATGTAATTCAAAAACAATTGTCAGTTGCTGAAATACACTGCATTGCTTAATTGTACTTCAGTCCTAAAAGAATATCGTCTGTAAATAGTCATCTAGTTACTGCTGCTGTTTGCATTTTGCTAGTAATGAAATCCATTGCACAGAGTGCAAAATGTTGTGGAATTAATTCCTTTTGAAAGAGGCAATGAATGCAGACTGAGCACAGTTTTCAGTTTTACTATAGCTGACTATGCATTCTGAGTCTCATAAACAGCCTGTACAAAGTGCTACTGAGATGATTACTTTGACCTTAGTTGTAAAGTTAAAAGAAAAAGAGAAAAACTGCTCAGTGAACGTAGCCTGTTGCTGCTTTCAAGGGTTCTGGAATCCATCATCTATCACTGACCCTTTACTAATTAATAAAGTTCAAAGTGTGTATTGACACCCACTGAAGACATCCAAATGTGTCAGACTTAGAGACAAAATACCGAACACTTAGTGCTACTTAAAATAAATTAATGCCAGATCTTTAATTTCTTTTTTTTCCAGCTTACTCTGTCCATAATTTAGGGCTGCTGCAGGCTAGTATATAACTTTGTTTTGCTCTGAATGCCTTCCATAATAACCAGTTGAAGATGACTTGATTTAATTTTATTCCACTTGACTAATCATACTGAACAAAGTAATTATCTTAGGCTGATCTCTAGCAAGTGATTTTTAATGGGCTTGTACAGTGCCTGATATAATGAATTAACTCCAAGATTTAGTTAACAACTATTCTTAAAATGAATAAAATGAATCATTCCTTCTGTGTACAGTGCAACACTTAACTTCAAAATCGTTGCACTATGCTTAAACTCCAGGAACGCTTGTGTCCTGCCTGCTAGTAAATATCCAGTGTGTCATTTAAAATATAAATTGAGTAACCATAAGGAGATGACATAGAAGTCATGCTACTGATGAAGTTTGTGAATGATACTTGATTAAAACAGAAGCATTTAACAAGAAAAAGCTTCTGTAGGACAAAATACAGTTTGCCATGCAATCATAAGACACTGACTTCGTTAGTATATTATTATTCTTAGAGGGGACACTTACATTGTGGGATATATACATCAATCTCAATTCTGAAGTCTTTTCTAGTTTCCTCTAACCTGGCCTGGGTATGGATGCACTTCAGACCTTGCTGACATAATTAGGCCTTGAGTAGTCATTTGACATTATCTACTTTACTTGACCTGGATGTTTTGAGATAGAGCCCCCAAAAAATTACACATTATTGAATAGTTTTTACCCGTTTTTTGTTTTTTTTAAGAAAGTTTTTATCAGGTAAGACATGCATTTACTGTGAACATGGCAACACAAGCAAAGCATTTTAAGGTTTTCATAGGCCTGTTATTAGCATACTGTCCTGCACAGGCTTTCATATACATTCACCTGATTTCCAGTGAACTCATATATGGCTATTGAAAAGGACCATTCATGGTTCACATTCCTATATAAGGTAATTACTGACTATTTGAAGAATTTAGTTCTATCTCCCATCTCCCATAGCTGACCAAGCTACTGATGCAAAATGTTTTGTATAGCTTAAACAAACATTTATTTAAATGTAGTCTACTAATGAAATAAAATAAAATAAAGTTTTCCAATATTTCTATAGCATAGTGCCTCATCTTATACTTAGACACTTTCAAATTTCTTTCTGATGAAGGATGTTTTACAGCAGGGATAGTTAGTGATCTCATAAGAATTTTTGGAACTATCAGCAAATAGGCTTTCTTATCAAAATGTAAGATAATAGAGTAGTCAAATGTGATTGTCTTTGCATTTTCTGTGCGGAGTCTGCATGTCCTCCCTGTGGTCACATGGGTTTCCTCTGGGTGCTCTGGTTTCCTACCACATCCCAAAGACATGCTAGGTGGATTGGACACTCTAAATTGGCCCTAGGTGTGAGTGAGTGAGTGTGTGCCTTTTGTGGAAGGTTGGGCGCCTGCCTGGCAACTCGACACCATAAAACTCTACTGCCAGTCATGAGCGGACAGGTGATCCACTGTGGCGACCCCTAACCAGGAAAAGTCGAAAGAAGAAGAGGAAGTTGAAGTGAAGTCATGGATAAATTCAGATGGCATAAATGAAATGTAGCAACCTAGGAGCACACTAAAACATTGTAGCGTCTAACTTCAAGAAGGAATCATCAAATAATTGCATTACAGATAGCAATGGGCCTTTGTTTTCATAATATTTAAGCAATAACCCATGAGTATGTGTGGGCATATCAACATTTACCCACAGATGGTGTGGTTTTATCACTTAGGCAAGGGTAAAGCCAGATTGATTAAACAAAGCCAACAGTGAGTATATCCTGATGCACCCACATCCATGAGTTGGTTATTTCTATTATACAGTGACATTATTTAAGAAAGAAATTACTTACCGTTCTTAAATAATTTCTTTGTATAAACATGCTGTAGTGTTCGTCTTTGTTTTTCAGGCTTTTCTGATGTACTGTGCATGTGTATTGGGCTTACGTTCTCACGCTTGCACAGTACATCAGTGCTGTTCATGAGAAGCAATGGAGAAAAGAAAATCTCTGTTAACAGTTTTTTTTTTTTTTTTATGCAAGAAATTTGGTCAAAGCAGATATAATTTTGGGGATGGGAGTCAAAGGTCTAATGAAAGGTTCATAGGTAGGTACTAGGCTATTGGCCCAAGGGTCTACTTAAGCCTAGCCAACAAGGTTCCCTGGCTTATGCTACCCAAGAAAGTTATTTTCCTGTGCCACTGTCGAGCAGAGACACAGAAGTAATCCCTGGGGTGTATTTCCTATTTCCCATCCACTCATCAAGATTTTTCTTGAAGAGTGCTAATGTAGAACTTTGCTTGATATAGATGGATAGCCTGTTCCAGAGTATGGGAAGTCTCTGGGACAGGAATCTATCCCTCCAGCATGTCCTGTTTATTGTGGTGACAAGGTTTAGGTCCCTAGAGCATGTAGCTCAGAGGGATTGGGATTTCTTTAGGTGTAGCATGTCCAACAGCTCTGGGTTTGACATAGCTTTATATGTTAGGCAGAGATCACCTCGGAGTAGGTGATATGCTATGGAGTAAAGCTGGAGTTTTTTGAGGCGGTCAGTGTAGGGCATTTGTTTGAGGCCTGTAATCCTCTTTGAGAGGTACTTCTGTGTCCTTTCCAGCTGCTGCAGATGTCTTGTAAGATATATTCCAAAAGGGGCATTGTACTCGATAATGGGACTAATGAGTGTTACGTAGAGGGGAACAATGACCTCTTTTTTCCTGGATGAGAATGCTTTTATGATGAGGTGTGCCAAGTAGAAGAACTTCCTGACTACTGTGGTGATGTGACTATCAAAGGAGAGACTACTTTCCACCTGGGTCCCAAGGTCTCTTATCACACATCTGGTATTAAGTAGATTGCTGTCTATGTGGTAGTTCATGGGTACAGAGTTTTTACCAAAGGGGGTGACACCGCACTTTTTGGCATTGAGCTTGAGGCCATGGCTCTGACACCAGGCATCTGTCTCAGTGAGGCCCTTCTGTAGGATGTCCACATCATTTGGGGACTTGATTATGGCTCCTAGTTTGCAGTCATCTGCGAACTTCATTAGCCAGAGGCCTTCTGTGTTAGCCTGTACTTCAGAGAAGTAGATACCAAACAGGAGAGGTCTCAGGACGGAACCCTGTGGTACTCCACTTGTCACTGCTTTAAAGTCAGATTTGGAGTCTGCAACTTTTAGAGAGTGGGTTCTGTCAGTGAGCCAGTTGGCAACCCATCTTGTCACGTAGGGATTTATACTGAGTTTAGTGAGTTTAGCTATAATGCCAGAATGGGAGATGGTGTTGAAAGCCTTGGTGAGGTCAAGATAGACTGTGTGAACCACCTTACCCTCACTTACAGCTTTGGTGACTGCCTCAAAGAAGTCAATCAAGTTCAGGAGGCATGATCTGCCTTTCCCAAACCCAAGCTGGGTGGGATCCAGAGCTTGGAGGTTACCAATGTCTTTGTTTATGAGTTCCATGATGATATGTTCCATGGCCTTGCGGACCAGGCTCATCAGAATAATAGGTCGATAGTTCCCGGGATCAGTGGTGTCTCCCCCTTTGTGGAGTGGGATAACTGTTGCTGTGCACCTTTCAGTGGGCACAAAGCCTGATGCGAGGATATTATTGAACATGGTGCTTAAGTGTGCAGCCAGTTCATTCTGAAGTTCTTGTAAAACGCAGCCAGGGATGTTGTCTGGTCCCATGGATGCTGTGCTCTTGGCTTTAGAGAGTGCAGCTTTTACCTGCGTAGTTGTGATTACAGGGACTCTGCATTCTTCCTGTATAGATATGGGCCCTTTAGGGGGGGTAAAGTTAGCACTGAACCTATCTGCTGGGATGTTGGCAATATCAGTTGGTTCTGTAATTTTCATGCCTTTGTGCTGTGACTCAGAGCAGATCTGGGTGTTGCCATCGAGATTCTTGATATAGATATAGAACGCTTTGTGGTTGTCCTTAGAATTAGTGGCAATTTTGTTTTCGTAGCTAGCTTTGGGGGATCTTATAAGGGATCTCAGCTTCTTACTGAGGCTGACCAGGGAGCTCCTCCACTCATGGGATTTTACTCTCTTTTGCAACAGTTTCTTCCTTCTGTTGTACAGTTTATTTATGGCAGGGGACCACCAGATTGGATTCCTTTTTTTTGGAGGATAGCATCTTGGTTCTGTTTGGGATAGCACAATCCATGCACTCATGTAAGTGCTTATAGAGTGCATTTGTGTAGGATTCAGCAGTTGTAACTGCATTGTCTATCTGCATAGATGTCATGAAGTTCACCACTTCTGTCTTAAGAAGCATGAAGTTGGCTTTGGAGAAATTTTTTACCATGGTTTCTTTAATAGGGGGTGGGGGAGGGATGTGGATATCAAGGGTGAATAGCTTATGGTCAGATCGGACCAACAAGGAGTTGACTTCAGGTGTGGAACACTGGTCACTCATGTTGGTAATGACTAGGTCTAGGATATTGTTGCACCTGGTGGGGATATGGATAAGTTGATCCAGGGCATTGGAGTTTATGAATTCCAGAAAGCATTGAGCTAAGGAGTTGGAACACGAGTAGTTTTCCCAGTTAATGGTGAGATTGCCCATTATTAGGGTGTTTGGTTGAACCTTAATATTTTCCAGTACATCAAGAATAGAGGAGTGGGAATCCTGAGGCATGGTGGGGGATCTGTAGCAAGCTACAATTTGGATTGCAGTTTTGCCCAGAGTTAGTTGCTCTTGGATAACCTCAGATGCATTATGCTGAGCAACTAGCCTGGAGGTGTGGATATCCATAGTGAACATGCACACACCTCCGCCTTTAGTGTTTCAGTCCAGGTTACATAGCCGAAAAGTGTGGTATGAGTTATAGCCTGGTAGTGCAGGGGTGCTCTCTGGATCCTTGAACCAGGTCTCAGTCACTGCACAAATATTGATGTTCTCCATTTTAAGGAGTGCCTTGAGTGAGTGCATTTTGATATTTAGACTTCTAGCATTGAGTAGCATTACCCTCAGTTTTTGCTTGCCTGTTCCTGTTACGATGGTGAATTTGTTATTTGAACCTTGCCTAAAAAAAATACTATAGGGACAGCAAGAGCCTTAGCCAGTATCTGAAATTCCATGGGATACAGGTGCAGGCCATCTGTGGCAAAGCATCGTGGTCTGTCGACCATGTCATCCCAAGCAGACAGATACTGAATCCCCTTAGAATGACACCAGAAGCTTAGCCAATTGTTGAAGTCAATCATTTTGTCCTTGTACTGCAGTATCATTCGGGGCAATGGCAGAATGCTACTCAGGGCTAGGGTCATACCTGCCTGGGCTACAAGATCGGAGACCTCTTCCATGTCATTTTCCATGTAATCCAGGGAGGTATGTCTCAGGTAATTCACACCAACATGGACAATGACAGAGTTGTATTTGTACTTGTTGTGGAGTGACCTGAGTGCGTGGGTTATGTGGCTGTTCCTGGCACCCGACAGGCAGCTGACAGTAACCTTCTCCTTGTTTAGCCTGATGAGTGGGACATCAGTGTGCCTGACTATAGAGTCACCTATGACTAGTGTGTTGAGTACGTTGTTTTGCCTTATTGGCTGTGGTTGAGTGGCACACTGAGTCTGTGGGCTATGTGTCATTTGGGTTGTGTTGGGGGATGGAGGTTGCTTGCGTTTGTGCTTTGGAGGTCTCTGTTGCTTAGATTATTATTGAGAGCCTCCACAAATGTTTTTGTGTTACTATGTGTGGATTTTGGTTGTGTAGATTTAGTGAGACTATGTGAGGAGTGTGGTGTGGTGCAAATGTTTACCTTCTCCTCGTGACTGTCATGTTCTGTCTTGGTTGGAAAGAGCTTTACCTCCAGTTTGGCTAGATAAGTGCAACTCTCACAGATTGTAGTGTTGGGTGGTAGGAGGAGAGGATTGTCTGTGTACATGAGGAATTTCTACATTGCCTCAAGATGCCCAGATTCATCAGATAGACAGGAGAGAACACTTGGAGCTGACCCTTGGACATGCCTGAATAAAAAAATATTTTCCTCTAGATAAGTGAGGAAAGTGAGTACAAGAGGTGTTTTTCTCTAAGCAAGTGAGAAAAGTAAGTACAAAAACTATTTTTTTTTTTTTCTAGGTAATGAGGAAGATTGAGTGCTATAGTAATTGGTAGCTTATTTAGTGCTTACCAGTTCTGAACAAGTGCTGAGCATGAATAAGCAAATTTAAGTGCTAAAACTAAGAATCTGTATCTGCACTAGATGAGTTACAGGATAGAAACAAGTGCAAATGCAGGCTTTCAAATCAGAAAGTTGAGAGATGGAAGAGATTTCCCAAATGGCCAATAACTACAATTTCTGGGCCAGAACCACTCCTTATGTGGTAGACAGGTTACCTAGTGCTTACCACTCCCACTGATAAGCTAGAAGGCTTCCCTCCAACACAGAAAGACTTGGGGGGGGGGGCTCAGAAGCTTACATACAGTCCTGGATACAGCATATCTGCCTCTGGAACACTAGTTACAGGAAAGGTAGGAAACAGGGTTACTGTTTTTTTTTTTTTTACAGAAAAGTAGCAAAAACAGTAGTAAAAACAATTCACATGCAGTGCAAGCTAGCACACTTGAGTATGTAGCAATATTACACCAAACACATTTTAAAAAATGCAATTAAATTAAAAAGGACTAAAAGCAAGTGCAGAAAGAGTTTATTAGGTAGAATGTGGTAAAGAGATGGGACTGGGGGAGTGTCCCAGATCAAATCTACAGTGGGGCAGGCAACTGCAAAAGCCACCAAATTTAAACTACAAACCAAAAATAAGGAGGGCGGGTGGAACAAAACAGTTTCAACAGAGATCTAATCAACAACTAATAGTACAAACTCTAAAACCAAAAAAATATCCTCAGCTCTATAAATTTGCAGATCAGACTCTCAGAACAGGGAGACAACAGTTTCAACAGAGATCTAAGCAACAATTAACAAACTCTATAACCAAAAAAATATATACTCAGCTCTGTATATTTGCAGATAGTCTGGAAGGCAGTCTCTCATAACACAGGTTCCAGCAATTAAGGGGCCGATTATATTGTTCTTAGAAACCTAGAAATTTACTGGCTCGAGAGTTTTTTTTTTCTTGTTAATATGCATTTTCTGAAGGATATGAAGCCTAGACCACAATTGTCTGCCATTATTTAATGACTTTCACACCCAGTGGCTTGCTAGAAAACCTTTTTAACCGAAAAAGTCCAAACCTTTGAGGCAACAATCTGGACATTCTGCAAAAATCCATAGAGATGAGACATACAAGAATTAAGGATGGCTATCACAGCAATACAAGGGAAACCATATATGTTTCTGTTTCATTTCTTTAGCAGGACATACCTGATTTGCCCTGCATTTTGCTCTGTCCTCCACAGTGTATACCAATAGAAAAGTGATTGCTCAATGGTACTTTAGCCGATGGATTTTTTTGTTTTTATTGGTATAGGCTTGATTTACCAAGGACACATTGGTTGGGCTATCCAATCAGCACACGTTTTTGAAAGGAAATGACCCATCATTGTATAATATAGAATACAGCATATGGAAAAACTATTAAATAAATAATTAAATAAAAATATTAAATAACAGCATCTAATGAAATACTTTATAATGAAAAATATTTCAAACATGGTTGTCAATATTCATAAAAAACTAATCACTGCTAGCCCAGTTTGGGCAATGCTGCAGTAACTGATAATCCAACAATGATATAATATGATTCAGAGATATATAATAAAACTGCATAGAGCAACAACTCATTAGCTGTTCGTTGTCATGTCTCTGGACAGTTACAAGTAGCCATACTAGTGCTCACCCTACCAGTCCATGTCACACATTTGCAGAGGTTCCTACAAATTCATAAATACATGCATAACTAAGAGTCATTCACACTCACACACTTGCACACTTAAGTACATGCAAACACACACCCACACATATACAGGCACCAAAATCTCACATCCCTTCATACACATACAACCACGAATCAAAACGCATGCACATTCACACACACACACACACACACACACACACACACACACACACACACACACACACACACACACACACACACACACACACACACACACACACACACACACACACACACACACACACACACACACACACACACACACACACAAAACCACATACTCTGATGTTTTGAAGCTTTGCAGTCCTTACCTGTTGTAGTACTGACAGCCCGAATCTTGTCATAACAACTCATGAGTATATACTGTCAAAAGAAGGCATACACTCCTTCTCTTTTTTTTTTTGCTCCCCAAGTAGTATAGCAGATCTATTTTTTGAATCACTCTATAGAGCTGCTCTGATCCTGGCAAAAAGTTCCAGGGAAGCCACCAGGCTAATTAGCATTAACCCCAGTCCTGGCCTGCCACATTTGCATGTGATTTTCATCAGCAGGGCTTGTGTAGCACTACACACTGGAGACTCTTTACCACTGTAGTGCCAGAGTGCTTCTGAATCACTTTATCATAATGCACTGAGTAGCCCTACTACAAATAGGATTGTGTAGTATATTACGCATTTCTGAATCCCACTCAGTATTTTGAAACAGGGTCTGGTTCTGAAACAGAATTAGTTTGCCATTTCATTTTTTTTATTAAATCAGTTATGAAAGCAACAATGTTAAATGAAAGCAAACCATATTAACATAATTTTTCAGACAACCATATGACATACAAATAATATATACAGTGTCTACCTTAAAATGCATCATATGTATATATGTAAGAGAAGACACAAAATTACCACTATCCAACATACAATCATTATCAATCATATATCTTTTTAAAAATAGATACTGAGTACACAAGAACTGTTTTTTAAGTGCAAAATAGTATTTTTTTAATTTATAACATGCATCAAATACGTGAAACAACTAGAGGATCAAAAATATTGAGATGGAACTTGTTAAAAAAAAGAAGAAACCGTAGCATGTCGCCTACTCCGAGGTGACCTCTGCCTAACATATAAAGCTATGTCAAACCCAGAGCTGTTGGACATGCTACACCTAAAGGAATCCCAGTCCCTCCAAGCTACACGCGCTAGGGACCTAAACCTTGTCACCACAATAAACATGACATGCTGGAGGGAGAGATTCCTGCCCCAAAGACTTCCCATACTCTGGAACAGGCTACCCATCTATGTCAAGCAAAGTTCTTTATTAGCGCTCTTCAAGAAAAATCTTGATGAGTGGATGGGAAATAAGAACTACACCCCGGGGAACACTTCTGTGTCTCTGCTCAACAGTGGCACAGGAAAATAACTTTCTTGGGTGGCGTAAGCCAGAGAACCTTGTTGGCTAGGCTTACATAGGCCCTTGGACCAACAGCCTAGTACCTACCTATGAACCTATGAACCTTGATATCATGTAATAATTTGATATATGATTTTCCAGTATTAATAATCAAAAGATTTATGTTTTTGAATTTTGAAAATAATTTATAAACTAATATATCTCAGGGCAATTTTTACTAAAATCTTTCTGTAGCTCTTTACAGCTATGTATACAATTATAAAGATAAATCATCACTTTGAGATATTTTATAACATAACCCATTTTTCATGACATACTGGGAGCCATTAATTATGCCCATTTGCCAGCAAGGCAGCCCTGTCTCACATAGTGCCTAGTTTATTAATCTAAAGTGATTCCAATCCTTCAACTGTCAGGTGATGTGCAATGCACAGGGTATTATATGCATTGTGTCTGTGAATCATCTGGGCAGTTGTCATGTTTCCCACATCTGGCACACATTTGGCACATATTCAACATTTACCAGGGTTACATAAAGGTTCACCTTCTATTGGATCGTCTGCCTGGTAGGTGCACACAATGCCAGCTTACAATGTCATAAATAGTATCTTCCCATTGATGTAGGCAGCAGCCAGTGCATAATGGTATCTATGTTATCTTCTGCAGCTGAAGCAGAATATGCATGATGACTCACATCCAAAATCTGCAGTCTGTTTGTGAGATGGTGTACAACGTCATGCTTTTGCATACATGAGATGTCTTTGAAAGTATGTTAGGACCCCTAAAGGTATACTTCCTCTGCTTTGATACATCTAGTGGACCACTGCATTATGCACCTCCTGAAATTTGTACTCAGTTATTCATGGTACATGCCATGTTAGACAATATGGTAGTACAAGACCAGATGCAAGCTTAGAGCATCAGCACTGCCTGCCAGACATGCTGTAACAATAGATAAAGAGTCAGATTATGAGTCATCTTTTAAACTGACTGCAGCAGTAGGCCTGCAATGCAAAAGTGGATGAAATACCTCATGACACTTGCAAAGAGGAGGCATCTGGTCCACAGCTACAGAACATAAGAACAGCACAGAATAAAACTGATGCATGCATTAGTTCACCCAGTATATGCATTACTGCGCATTGACTGTCCACACTGTATAGGACATTCCCTTTTTCATGTGCTGTGCAGTATGACAAGAGTAGTGGGGAGGCCATCTACCAAAGTAATGATACTATACATTTTAGCATTTATGGTGAACTTATTTTTAGTAAACCAAGAGTTTACTAGGACAAGTTTATTCTGTAGAGTTTGGGTATCATAGAGTGACATAACCCCAGTTTGCAATTGTCTGCAAACTATGTTAGCCTGAACACTATTCCCTACTTCCTTCCCAGATATACTCTTTGCTATCATTACCATCTACCTTCTTCTTTACAAATATGAAATGCAGTCTATCTTTCCCCCACCTACCATTCATTTAGCTTACCGTTATGCATGCTCCTCCGCTTGCTCCTGCCCTATTTTTGACTCTCCTACCATCCCCTTTCTTCCCCATTTATATTGTGAACTCAGTCACCACTTTGCTGTGTAGGCTTTCTGTGTCCTGCCCACAGTGACCATTGTATAGCTAAGACATACTACATTGTACATCTGAATGCTAATTATCCTTACTGTGCCTGTCAAACTGGCCAGTTGACCACACATAACATGGTCACTTCATACAGCTCTATAGTGTGACTGCAGCTTTTTTTTCCAAAAAAAAAAATGTTATGATTACCCTAAGCAGAAACGGGTCATGTCACTGTATACAATCTTTGAGGATTATTGTTGTGCTGTGAAACTTTCTGAAAACTCCCCATAAATCTAATTGCCTTACATTCATTAAATTTTACCATACGTTTAAATAAATCTTTGTCTAAGTGTTGCATTCATAGGACAAACGAATGCTCAAAATATGCTTGCGTACTTTTCTCACAGTTTTTCTACATAAAATAGGGTGCAGGGTGGGCATAATGCAGTATACTCAACCATCCCTACTGTTACAGTCAGCATAAATCATAAACAAATACTTTGCATTTGTAGCAAGATTTATAAAATCACAAGATTAAAAAAATTCAAGTAGAACAATTATAAATTGAAAATGTACTACATTCTGAAGCAGCCAGATTCTTTGGGAAAGACTTTATTTGTAAAATTGGTTTAATATGTAATATTATCATCTAACTTTTTAAAAACACATCTAGACCATGTCTCTGCTACTTGACATATATCCCTATTTCCACAAAGGATTGTCCTATTATGCTTATCATGTATCCTACACCATGCATATTATTTGGAAAAGAGACTTTGCGTGAAACATATTCAGACTATTTGCACATCATTCATCCAGTCTATTACTGTCTGAATATATGAAACATGCTTTTCACCTCTCGTTGGACTTCATTTACAGGTTCTATAAACTACTCAGAATGATATCGCGTTTTCAAAGAGTCTTGGTGCATTAATTCCTTCTCTCAACAAATTCAGTTTTACTGGTAATTAGTCACACCGAATCTCCTTAATATATTGACAGATCTTGAGTGCATACTATTACCATTGAAAAAGTTGTTGGATTTGACTTTCTTAACAAAATACATATTAGATGGTTTAAGGCTGCAGAGAGCACCCCAGCTATACCAGGTTATATTTCCTTCCACACATTTAGACCACAAACTGAAGGAGTGAGAACTAAAGGAGGTGGTGTATCAAGATTCATTAAAGATAAATATACCTCTAGATTGGTTAAACAGCACAATTCCCTTGGATTACTTCAAGTGCAATTGACTGTAGGTAAGACCTCCTCTTCCGGTCATAGCCAGCTATAGGACCATCTCCATGAATCAGGGCATCCACTCAGCATTCTTGGATATACTTGAGTCAAAGACGATACAACCAAACACCCTGGGTTTGGGTGACTTTAATTACCCATCCATAGACTGGGTAAACTACACATTCTAACTCACTTTCCCAAAGGTTCCTGGACTTTGTTAACTCCAGTACCCTGGACCAACTAGTTGGCATACCCTCAAAGGGCTCAAACATCCTGAACCTGGTACTGACCAACATGGGGTACTGCTGCACCACCCCCAGTGTGTGGCCATCCCTTCTGAGATCTGACCGCAAATCAGTCTCTCTAGAAGTAATTATAACACAAGAACCCCTTATCGATAACTAGACTAAAAAAACTTCTCCAAGACCAATTAAAACCTCTTACCTGATGGCATAAATAGCTTCATAGCCCACCCCACCCACTGATGGAATGGGTCTATATTATAACCTCGAACGATTAAAAGAGTGAGCACTCTTTAATCGACCCCTGAAAATCGAAAGCACTAAATCCCAAACACATAGAACAGCAATTCATTTCCCAGGGCAAGAAATCGCTTCTCCGCAAAAAAAAAAAAAACATCCAAACACAAAATAAAGTGGGGGGCTTCACTCCCACACCCCTCCAATGTGGTGGCTATTCGCCCCATATCCCCTACTTAAATATATCAACTCCGAGATCATACCACAGTGGAGGAAATAGGAAAGTCCTGAAAACGACCCAGTGATTTTTTACACTGGGAAAATAAATCGCTGTTCCGTGTGTTCAGGATTTAGTGCTTTCAATTTTAAGGGGTTGATTAAAGAACATTCGCTCTTTTAATCATTTGACTTTATAATATAGACCCTGATTGAACAGACACCAGTGCCATTATACACCAATGCTTTATGCAAGCACCTGTACAATTATATTGACTCTGCCATACCTGATAGAATCAAAGCAGGATCTTCAAGGAAGATCAAACCTACCTGGTAGACAATTGCCATTAACAGGCTATATAATAGGAGAAAGAAATTGTTGTCTAAGAGTAGGAAGGAACAGTCTCAAACCTGGAAACATTCAACTTAAACAAGCAAATAAGACTCCTACTGAAGTCCTCCAGTGTTAACTATGAATCTAAATTAGCTTTGCTAGCTAAGGATAACCAAAAGGTATTCTTCAGCTACATCTGTCACCTCAAAGGTAAGGCCCATATTTGCGCCAAACTTGTAGTTAATGGTATTACATATATAGAACCTGCGGCTATAGCAAACCTGCTGGCTGACAGGTTCAATGAAAGCTTCACACCTCTGTCACTGCCACATATACCCCAAAACATCCCTAGCACCTGCCCCCCACCTAGTATCTCTGAGGAGCAGGTGTTTAAATGCTATCTCTAAGGCCAAAAACACAGCCTTTGTGGAACAGCCAACATCCTGGGCTGTGTTCTACATGGGTTAAGACAGGAATTAGCCTCACCAGGGAGCACACTTTTCAATCACAGCCTAAGCACTGGCTTCGTCCTAACACAATGGAAAACTGCTACCATCATCCCTTTGCTCAAAGGGAGTGCATCCATGGAAACTATAATGAAACCCATTAGCCTGACTAGCCTTATCTGCAAGGCCATGGAATGAATCATGCACCTTAACAAAGATATAGGAAATCTCCAAATGCTTAACCCCACCTACTTTGGCTTTGTCAAGGGGAGATCATGCCTGTTAAATTTGGTGACTTCTTCAGGAAAGTCACCAAAGGCCTAGACAAGGGCAAATCTGTGCATATGGCCTACCTAGACTTAGCCAAGGCCTTTGACAGAATCCTCCACTCAGGCATAATTGATAAACTCACCCAGTTGGGTATCAACCCATATATTGTCAGGTGGGTTGCAAACTGGCTCACTGAAAGAACTCGTATGTTTAAAACAGGGGATTCCACTTCCTCCAGCACACCCATAACCTGTGGTGTTCAATAGGAATTAGTTCTGGGACACCTACTGCTCAGAATCTACTTCTCCAATGTACAGGCTAAAACTAAAGGACTATGGCTGGCAAAGTTTGTAGATGACTGCAAACTGGTAGCAATCATTGAAACCCCTAGTGATGTCAGCATCCTGCATGAAGGTCTTATGCAGATTAATGACCGGTGCCAAAGTCATGGTCTTAAACTTAATGCAAAATATGCACTATCATCCCCTTCAGCAAGGGTAATGTTCCTGCAAACTACCACATCAATAGCAATACCTTAAGCACGCAGTCATTGGTGAGAGCTCTGGGCACACAGGATAACATCAACTTTAACTTTGATCACCATGTCTGCATAGGGTAAGAAGGGCATTTTATATTGAATTTTTGAATTTTAAATTTTTTAAATTGATATTTTATTTTATATTACTTGGGCATTGCCTCTAGAAAAAAATATACTCTTCCCTCTTCAGGCCAATAATGGAGTACAATGCTCCCTTTGGTATGTTCCTTTCCAAACACCTACAGTAATTGGAGAGACCACAAAGCTTCCTTACAAAGAAAATTCAGGGTCTTCAAGCTCTACCTTATGTGGACAGACTGAAATCATTGTCACTTTACTCATTGTCATACAGACTGCTCAGAGGCGACTTGCACCTTGCATACTGAGCAATCTCTGATCCAACTTTAATGGAAATGCTGCACATTCACAAGTCAAATGGCACACGGGTCACTCGCTCGAAGGATCTTAACCTAGTATATGACACCAACAGAACTTGCTGGCGAGACAGATTTGTCTCATATAGGTTGCCCCACCTTTGGAACAAGCTTCCTAATCATGTTAAATAAACCCCTCTTTGGCCTATTTAAGTATAATTTGAACGATTGGATGGGTAACCAGAAATTCAACCTGGGGATTACCACCTGTGTCCATCTTGGACAGGGCAGTAGGTGCTGATTTTAGTGTCTGTTTGAAACAGACACCCTTGGGAACTCAGGTTGAACTTAGCTAGGCTTGTAAGGGCCCCGGGGCCATTAGCCTAGTAACCTCCTATGATCCTGTGATCCTATCAACAACTGCAAGTTGGGGGTAATCATTGAATCCCCCAATGATGTAGATATCCTTCAGGAGGGTCTAGATCAGACAGATGATTGGGGCCAGAACCATAGCCTAAAACTAAATGAGAAAAATGCATTCTTATACCATTTGGGAAGTCACATACCCATGCAAATTACAACATCAATAGCACACCCTAAGAATAGACTCAGAAGTGAGAGATTTAGGTACACAGAAAAATAGTAGCCTGATCTTTGACTGCCATGTGTCCTCAGTGGTAAGGAAGTCCTTCTAGAGACACAACTTATAAGCAAAGGTATGGCATCCTGATCCAAGGAAATTATAGTCCAGCTGAAATCAGCCCTCACTAGACCAATGATTGAGTGCAATGTGCCATTTGGCATGTACTTTTGACTAGGCAGTTAGAGCAGCCGGATCAACCTCAGAGATTCCTCAGAAAGAAAATACAGGGTGTAAACAACATGCCCTATGCAGATAGACTAAAAGCCCTATCCTTTTACTCTGTCTCCTACCAACTATTAAGGGATGACCTATGCCTGACTTACAATGCACTCACAAATCCAGTCCTGATGGAGCTGCTATGCATTCACAAGTTAAGCAGCAACAGGGTTCCCCAGTCTAGGAATATAAACTTAGTTAGCAGCTCAAACAAAACATACTGAAGAGATAGATATATGTCTCAGAGTTTGCCGCTTCTTTGGAAAAGGCTTCCTATTCACATCAAGTAGAGCCCTTCCCTGACCGTCTTCAAATGTAATTTGGATCTATGGATAGGGAATCACAAATTCACACCTGGGGTAGCACCTATGTCCTTTATGGACAGGGGCAATCTGTAACATACTCAAGGCATAGGCATGCACCTCATGACATCCTCTTTCCTCTAGGGACCATATTTTGGGAAAAATTGGGTTATATTGACTAGGCTTGTAAGGTGTCAAGCAAATAGCCTAGTAATCTTCAATGATCTATTGAACCTAAAAAAATGCTTGATGTTAAGAAGACTAATGTATGCAGTATCTATATTAAAAACAAAATGCAAAGAAGCTGTAAGAATTGGCTGAATTTTGGACAAATGTTTCCAATTGTCCATTTTTTTTGTTCTGAACCACTCCGAAAATAAAGATATTATCAATAAATTGATTGCACACTATCTCTGGCATTCATTAACAATTGTGAAAGTATTGCACAAAGCCTACACAATTTCAGAGTGTTAACAAGATGAGCAGCTTCACATGTTTGCAAACACTGCTTTATGGCCAGCAGCAGTGTTGGCAACCATGAAATGATATAGAGAAGCATAAGCAAGCATTGAAAACTTAACAGCAAATCTATTATGCGAGCATGCATGGACAGCTTATTTGAAATAAGGGCAAGTTGATTACAAGAACTAAGATGCAGAGGACCTTTTATGGGGGAATACACATAATGCAATGTTTATAGTGCAGGCATATGTAAGATGGGAGGATAAATGGAGAAAATGTACTTAGTTTATACAGTCAAATGTGATTATGTTACAAAGAAACATTTTAAAAATAAATACCTCCTAATCATTTTAATAATAATAAATTTTGTTCACTACTTTCGACCCATACATATAACTAAAAATGGACATGCTAATAATGGAAGTGAGAAGGACACAATGCAACATTGTAACAATAGAGAGTAAGTATAATATTAGTGTTGATAACATGCCGAGTTAAGATAACAGCAAGGGCAGTGGAAACATTAAGGGCTATTCACATAAACTGCAGTTATCGAATGCATTATGCATATACATGGAAGATATGTGTGATAACTCACAGTAAGGCTGTATTCATGCTGTATTCCCTCCTTAAAATCTATGAAAAAGAAGAAATAAGCCCTACAACTGTTGTGTTATGCATGTCAGAAAGGGACATGTTTTGCCATTTGTTATCATTTGGTAACCCTAGAGAGGAGATATATTATCTTGAAACATGTATTAGACCATAATGTGTTTTCTATTCATGTACATCCTAAATAGTAATGTAATAACACTCACAATATACAAGTGACAAAAGATATGCAGGTGAAGAAGGAGCTGTGTCTAATGTTCTCCTGAGTAGAAGTGGGCAGAGCACATCTGTTGTTGAGACTTTACTTACCTGAAAATAACCCCCCACACACACACACACACGTTTACCACTGTTAGATTCAAACCACCTACATATTTGCACAATCTAGAGAGCACAGTGTGTATTGCAAGCACCACAGGGGAAGACTGACTAACAATATGAAAATGCATGTGTAATTGTAAAAAGTTCACTGTTTCAAACCTCAATGCATGTGCATCGCAGGTTATGGGACAAGTGAATGTCTCTAGATAGGTCAGCATAACATCACTGTGCTTGTCCCATGCAATTATATACTTCTCTGCTAATATGTATATGCTGTCATTCATGTACACTACTTTACTTTGACAGGCATGTACCTGTTTCAAAATATGGGGTGTCAATTACAATCATAATTGTAAAACAGTGGATTGTCAAGCATGCTTTCATGTTAGTTCATCCAGGATGATTGCATGCAAACAGTAACCACTTATTGTGTCATTTGTAGATGTCTTGGCTCATGCATTAAGAATGTGTATTGACAATACAAACAAACAGTTCTTAAATAAGACAGTGCACTTCTGAATAACGGTGATGGATTATGCATGAAAAGGTAAAACACCATTGTAGCAAAGTTGCAGGTGTAAATGTTGGACTTTAGACATATATTGACAGAATGTATTGAGTAAACATCACTTCCAATTCTAGATACCACAGTTGCAAAATTCCAGTAACACATACAGAAGTTGCACAGCCTACTTACATAATTCTGAAGCACAGCACTGGCAAGCTCATTTGTGCAGCTGATGGCAAAGTGTTAGGACATGTGATCTTAAGATGTTGAACTCAAAATGGGAATTAACAATAGTCTATGGTGCTCCACCCTTGCCTTCATGCAAATAAGTAACATACATATACAACCATGTCTACATTTCATAGTATTAAGAGGAGATCAGTTTTATGGCCACATTTCAGGTGCTATGATTTACACATTTGTCAGGACAATTGCAGTTGTGCAATCCTTATATTTATGAGACAGGCATATTATGAAACATATGAGAGACTGAGCATAGTATTGCTAGTGAAAATATGGAGTATGGAAAAAGTATTGAATTCAGGAGGTTTAATTGATCACACTGAAGGTTTTGGGGGGCATTTTGAGAAAGGGATATGCATGCAGACATATTCAGATATTAGGTTATGGTTCATTCTGTGCACATATTTGAGTTGTTTGTCTTTGGTTTGTCATCATAATTATTTTGTCAAGGTCTGTACAAGATATTGTTCACAACAGGAAGCAAGCACATTAATACAACAGCAAGATAATGTGTTAATAAAATGTGTAGCCAACATTTATACACAACGGAGTAATACAAAACATGCAGTAACACTTTGGCATACATTTGGATTGGAACCTTGACAGTATTCCAAATAAAGTGTACATACCTAAGTATTATCTAGTTATACAACGTAGGAACTCCTACTTCACAAATTTCAAAACTGAAAACAGATTGAATCAAAGGAGAATGTATGTATTACTTTTCATTGTACCCATGACAATTGTAAAATTCCATAACAGGTACATAAAATCAAGTAGCCACATAAATATGAATCAGTGCAAAGCAATGATACAGAAGTGGGAATAGACAGAGACAGACAAAGACTGTCATATTTTTGTGAGGCATTTTTTGATATCTTTGGGATGTATTACTGTTATGTTTTAATGATATGTTATCTGTCATGCTATGTACAATAAAGTGTTTGCAATAGGGAGTAAACAGGGATCAGAAAGTATAACCCTGATAGACATATAAGCAATGAAACATAAACAATCTTAATTTCAATGATTTGAGGAGCAGTCACAAAGCAATGAAACAAAGCAGAATGTAGGTATCATGCTTCAACACAGTAATGACAATTTTATCATTACATAAGGAGTATATTACAGCTAGATACATACTAACTGATGCAATGCACAATGCTTCTTATCAATATTTGAAAACTGAATGTCCTGCATGTTGTGCATTGAACTCATCAGCCTGTTGAAGAGATTAGCCTGATTGTACCTAGCTAAGCACAATAGTGCAAAGGCCACAAGAGTAATGTGGCCAAAGGCAAAAGCTCACACGATTTTGCCAGGAGCTGTGTACTTCTATTTCCCCTAAGGTAAAGCTGATGATGACTGCCAAGCACTACACAATTGCTGAGGAGACAGAGTGATGACACAGAAGGAGTAAGATACATAGACAGGGGAGAGGAAGGTGGGGAGCAAATAGATCAAGAAAGAAGCAGGATAATGGTGGTTAAATGCAATATGTAAGCAACAGCTACACATAAAATAGTCTTATAAAAATAGTCACTAAGAGTTCATAAATGCCTGGATTAGAACCATTGAAACTATACAAAAGTCAGTCCGCTCATCTGAGCATTATCTCAGCATGCCACAAAGAAACTCCAACCTCATATACTTTAAATCACACAACTGAAAGGGCAGTGATAACTTACAACTGAAGTGGCAGTGACAACTTACTCAAGCAGAAAGGATGAACAGAGAGAGAGAGAATGAGAACTAAGAGTTTTGTTTATGGTACATTTAGAACCATCTTTATGTTGTGTTACTCTTAGGTGTTTCCTCGTTATTACTGTGGCATGCTCTGTACAATACAATTCTTGCTAAAGAGGGAAAGAAGGGGTAGGAGCAGCAAAACAAGATTTAGATATACGTAGGATAAGGGTGGTTTGCTAGGTCTCCCTGTTGGGGATGGAATGTTTTTTACAAATACTTTCTTACTGAATTATTCAAATGTTATGTTAATGAAGTGTTTTAAGTGGAAATAAATGCACATGTTTGCCATTAAACATATAATAGCAAACAAAATGTCATGAAATAATAATTTGACATACAGCTGTAATTGAACCCATGATACTATGTAAAAACATCAGTCTACAGATAAGGAAACTATCTAAGTACACCAAATAAGCACTTTTAATACATTACATCCAGCAACCTAAGAACTGTTATTGTAACTGTCTTAAAGTTGTGCTTTACTTTGCCTTTACTCTGTGTTCCTATTCTGCAGCAGATGTAATTATATTTGTGCAAAATAAACATTGCTGGTGTGGATGAAATTAAAATCTTCAACTTTTGCTATAGAAAGTTAAATGCCATTCATCATCATTCAGCAGCGGTGTGTAATGACAACCTTTGTACAAATGCTGAGGACAAAAACTGAAGGGTTTTTGATGGGCCATTTCTGGCAATGCATGTTGTAAATGATTATATTTTTTGACCAGATTAAACATGTCAAAAATGGGTGGATAGAACAGTGGTTGGGGTGGTGAGCTAAGGGTAGGACAAAGCGAAAAGAATACAGGATTTTGCAGGAATGAGGTGGGAGAGCACCATAGCTACCCACTTCTTCATAACACAAAAGTAGTATTGTACATGCAATTTAATGACTTCAGTGAGTCACCACACCTGGGATGAGTGACAACAATATAATAATGTTGTATAGCCAGATAGACCAAATAAAGTCTGTTAATATGACACATAGGCAGAGTAGAGAGCTATGGATTTGGTGGTATTTTTTTTGTGGGACAGTTTCTCATTTTTTTAGTTTCATTTATTTATTTATTTATTTATTTATTTATTTATTTTTGGGGGCGAGATGAATGTTGGAAAATGTGCTTATGGAATAAGAAGGTCAAGTAGGTGAGGTAGGTTAGGTAGCAGGTGCAGACATACAAGACAGAAATGGTGATGGACAGAAAAGGTTGGGTAATCACCATGACTGGGTATAGGTAGACAACTTCACAGGTGCATCCGTGTCCAGCTTGAGAATAGTAAGAATTTAGTCCACAGCCTCAGAACATTCATCACTGTATTTTGTGTCAGTTGTCTGGGTCAGTGCTGGATATGGTATCATTTTGGCAATATGATGCATGACCTTTTAACCCAATTCAAGTACTGTGGCTCCTCTCCATTATGCCCTCCACCAATCATGTCAGCTCCTTATGGATGACACAACCACCAGCTCTGCTACTAATGCTCCTGCAGGGTACCAGTGCACCAGCAGCTGGGGCAGAGCTATATAAGGCAGGTGGAGTAAGTAGGGCAGTAGTTGTGAAGGCAACACTGACAGGTTGTGATGCAGATGTGCTGGGTGTCTGTGCTGCCTGTGGTGGTTCCACTGCATCTATCTGTGGAGGTATGGTGGGCCAAACTAGAGTGATCAGTCCACCTTCCCATGCTGATGGTCATTTTAGTTTCAACAGTAATGTATTAAAAATAATATATATGGGAAATAAAATAAAAAAGAGAGGTAGGGTAGGGAGGTGCAAAAAAGAAAGAATTAGATCAATGACATGTTACATTATTTTATTATTTCGATATATATATATACCAAGAAGAGAAACAAATAAGTACACATTGTCTACATCCAGATATGATCTGAAGGCATTAATGTGTAATATAATAAGTCAATCACAATGGTAAGATATGACAAATATGAGCATATATTTGACTATGCCACATTAGAATTATGCTTTCAAAGTTAACTGCATTTGCAAAAATTGAATTGATTATGTCATCCAGTATTACAATTAATATCTTATAAAAACTACCCTGCAAAATATTTACATTCTATTTTTGGGTAGTGAACCTACCCTCAGTTAAACTGATGCACTCATTGTCTAATGCAGTTACCAAGACCTACTGGATCAAGCATATATGCCTGATGTAAAAGTTGCCATCTCAAGATGATGTAGTGATGGAATGAAAATAGTTATCTGTCTAGTATCCATATCTGATGCATATTTAACCTATCCCTCTCCAAGGAGATTTAGTCTCTCCTGATACACCTCATCATTTTCTGCTAGCTCTGCAGCAGTTCCCATTGGTCCAGAAGGTCCTGCTTGTGAATCTTCATGTCACTGTAGTGGTGACAACATTGCTCCCCAGAGTGTGGGATGCCAGATGCACTGGCAACAGCCTTGGCCAAGCTATTCCAGGCTTCAACCTTATACTGAAATCCTAGATAAGCCTACTACAGCAGCCTCTAGCCATAGTACTTCATAAGGAATGACACAAAAATCCTGGATTCCTAAACACCCTACATTCGTACTCTAAATGGAACATCATCCCTACCCTTGCTAGCCATTTCTGCAGCAGTCAAGCTAGAAATGTGGGTTTGAATTGGCACCCAGTTCAGATCACGCATGTATTGTGCACGAAGACTCACAGCCTTGTCAAATGCATTTGTGAAATTTGGAAACAATGCAACGGCTTGGCAGACACATTTGCTGTAATTTCAATCAAAAGCAGAGAATATGTGAAATATGCTAGTGTTATTTGTCCTTGTGTGGTGCTCAAACTACCAACACATATTCCAATGTTAAACAATGAAGTGCTTTATGATGTTTGTTATAATCATGGCTGGTTGGAGGAAAAATGGTATGACTTGTGACATATTGGCCTGTTGGGACTTACACACTGATAAGACTGAGGAGTACCACGTGAGAATCAAGCCCATGGGAAATAAAAAGCTACAATGTAAAACTTTATTATTCAGTAGAAAATGGCTTGAAATAAAATCATAAAGAATTTCATTTTCAACATTGAGTAAGCACTTTTTTCTAACCAGAACCATCTTCAGATTATGAATTTTGAATGTATGTTTGATCCAGAAGATGAACATGACTGGAGGGAATATTTATAGTAGGTAAAGTTAGATGCCTGTTGCCATCCAGGTTTAAATGACAAGGAAAATGTTAACGTTTTTTTAAAAGTAATAGATTGAAGCATTAATTGTGTCATGGGACTTATTAACTGTGTAATGGGAATACTTACTTTTTAATCTTGCAATTAGAGCTGTAGTAATGTATCAATGATTTGAGATATACTTCAGAGATGTCTATATGTCTGTCACTTTAGTCATGAGACTTGTTCCTATGTAGAAGACAGTTTTCTTGTTTGTAAATGCATGTCATATGCATGCAGTTGCATAACTGAGTAATAAATTGTATTTTATGTTACATACATGCTTCACAAGACATGCTGTCCTAAACATATACTTATTATATGTGATAACTCATAAGAATTATAACCAATATTGTGCACATTATACATATGCATGTGCATTCCACATTAAATGCAATCACTGTAATATTTAACATAATTGACACACATTATATCAGGCTTCTATAACAAGCATTAATGATACAGTTGTTGCAATAAACATAGAATCATGCTTATTTCCATGTGCAGTTACATTCCTAATCAAAATGTTGTGACAAAGGCCATTCTGACCCCTGTGTAAAAGTATTTATAAACTTTATTTAAACTCAACATCAGCTGTCCTCTTTCTCTAATCTCACTGCATTTAAACCATGTGATGTAGGAAAAGTTGTCTGACTACACTGAGTATCTTCCAGAGTGCTTGTGGCAGAACAATGGCATCAGCGTTGTTGGCACTACTGAAAGCATCTGAAAACAAATTTTTCATTTTTTTGTTTACAAAATGGATCATGTTTGGATTCAGAAATTATATAATGTAAAGGAAAACTTATTAAACATTTATTTAAAATGAAATGAACATTTCTGATGTTAACTTTACTTTGTTGTCTTTCAACATGAACAATCGCTACTTAAGAATCAGTATGTTCATACAAACAGCACCCTCTCTCAATTGAAACCATCAAACCAAAGAATTAACAGCAAACACCTGAGTTAACTATCAGTATTTTCCACAGGCATATGAAAAGAAAAAGAAAAAGTAGGCTACATATAAGGAAGATGTGAGATTCAAAATATAAGAAAAAACGGAGGTCTAGCCACAAACAAAATCCACATCCAAAAGTCCGTTGTAGAAAGGGTAGAACAAAATATTTATTTCATAAACATATAAAGATGAGCGCTTTCGCGTAGTATAATCTACGCTTCATCAGATAACAATAAATGCAAACCTCTTCCCTTAAATACAAAACTAGGTGGGAAAATCTGATTAATTATCAAACAATCAATCAATGAAGGCAGTGCATCTAGATACATCAATTAATTCAACATTAAAAAACAGTGATGCATAGTGCAGTCGCTAAAGAAAGAACAATAAATAATTATGTTTCCATAAACTTTAAGTACCCCAACTGAACATCGAGGTCTATACAATTATACATATGCACCATTGCAAAAAACACAAAACATGCGCAGCAACTTCGCGAAACCCAATTTTAGCTTCATTATATTGCAGGCGCTCTATATATTCCTTCACTAAGGATAAGTTAAAAACAAAAATGGCTACATTCTAAAACAACATCAAGAACCTAAAATCTAGTTAACCACACATAAGCTTAATGCGCGTCTCCTATAAAATCATTTCTTCAATACAAAGGCGTTATATAAACGCGCTGTGTAAAAAGCATATGACGCTGTCTAATGCAATATTAAACCCATGCGTATAAACTCATAAGATACATATACAAAGCATGTACGTAATACTGAATAGTAAAATGCATCTATATGCAATAAAATAAATACACATCTGCATAAACAACACTACCTATAAAATCATTAATTCAATATAATACAGACGCGCTGTGTAAAAAACTTGTAACAAAGACTAATGTAGTAGTAAGCATATGCCAAGAGATGTGCAAAACCATCTACAAAAGACTAAGTAATAAAATGCAAACTGTATAAAATATAATAAGGTATGATGAAGCAAAGTAATACACTTCTTAATAACAATATTGTAAGCGCTCTGGACTCCTGAAGGTATTTACTTAAAATAAAGTAATATACCTCTTAATAAGAATATCATAGGTACTGTAGACTCCTAAAATTATTCACAGGAGGTCATAAAAATGAAATTAATAGTATCCACTAATAGGCTCTACTACATTCAAGTAAAGGTTTCATGGAGATATAATTACTGAGACCTGGTGATAAATGTGCACCAAGTCTCAATATCCAATTTAACTCTGCTTTAGCCAACCTATTAACATTATCACCACCCCTCGAATTCAGAGTAACTACCTGTAGAACTCTGAATCGAAAGGAAAGATGTAGGGGATATTCCATTATATGCTTGGCCAAAGCATTAGTTTCATTCCCCTTACGAATGTCGTACACATGATTATAAATTCTGTCTTTAAGTTTTCTTTTCGTTAAGCCTACATAAAACGCTTCACACCCTAAACAGGTGGCAAGGTAGACTAAATTCTTCCTGTCACATGTCGCAACAAACCTAGGAGTAAATATATACTTCATATGAGGATGACAGTATTCCTGAACGGTGGTAATGTAACCACATCTGTTACAATTGTTACAGGGATAAGTTCCATAATTTGACATCCTGGAGACAGTAATTGGGGTGGATATAACTAAATCATTACATAAGATTCTCTTAAGGTTATCACAATTCTTATATAGAAAATGGGGTCTGTCCCCCACTAAATCTTGGGTTGTACGATCCATAATAAGGGCATTCCAATTCCAAGAAATCACCTCCTGTATACTCCTGACATCACTCGTATATTTCATGGTATATTTAATGAATCTACTAAAATTATATGTATTATGATAAACTCTGTGATTAGCAGTAAGATTCACATCGAGTATATCAGGTGTCAATGGGCCCAAGACCTCACGCCTAATATCTCTCACCATGTTTAAATCATAGCCCCTGTCAACAAACAGAGACTCCATTAGGTCAGCCTCTGCCGATAAAGATTGCTGTTCTTTGCAGAGTCTCTTGATTCTCACGAACTGGCTCTTAACAATGCCAGAAAATGTATGCCTCGGATGCATACTATCATAATTAAGAATCGTATTTTTCCACACAGATTTCCAATATAAGGAAGAGACTATCTGTCCACAATCATTTATCTTTAGAGATACATCCAAAAAAGAAATGGATGTTCTAGAGCATTCTTGAGTAAATGTGAGAAAAGAAGTAGTAGATTCCATATATAGCCAGAACTGGTCAAACTCCATCTGCGTACCTTCCCAAATAATGAGAATATCATCTACAAAACGTTTATATACTCTCACCTTCTCAAACAAAGGGTGGTTGAACAAATAATTCCTCTCCCAATTTAGGACAATCAAATTAGCATAAGAGCGCAGGGCGTGCCCATGGCAACGCCCCACTGCTGCAAATAGCACTTCTCACCAAACATAAAAACATTGTTGTTTAATACCAGCTCACGTAGCTGGCATATTAAGATGTTCCTATCCCTACTATACACTGACTCACTAGTAAGTAATTCTCGAATGGATTCTATGCCCAAATCATTGGGTATAGAGGTGAACAGATTCTTCACATCCAAGGTAATGAGAAGGTAATCATATTGGTCAATATTCAGTGATACATTTGCTAAATTCTCTAACAGATGATATGTATCTCTTAAAAATAGATGGCAATAACTCAACCACAGGTCTCAATAAATGCTCGACAAAGGACAAGATATTGTAAGTCGCCCAATTGTCCCCAGATACAATCGGTCTCATAGGTATGGGGACAATGTTCTTATGAATCTTGGGCAGGCCCTTAATAACTGGTAAAGCAGGATATTCAATGTGAAAATATTCATAGATCTCTTGACTGATCTGTCTACACATTAATAAATCATATAAGGTGTCATGCACATTATGAATAATGGTGTTAACTTCACATAGGTTAATTTCTTTATATGTATCTTGATCAGTCAGCACCAAAAGCATATTTGCTTTATAATCTAAAGTATTTAATGCCCCCACCCCACCACCTTTGTCAGCAGGTTTGATGATAATGTCACTACTTTGTTTAAAACCATTAAGAGACTTGTGTTCAGAAGCAGTTAGGTTATAATATGCAACCTTACTATTTTTGTTCAAAAAGAGAGAGTAAAAATCCATCTCACAGAGTCTCAAAAAACATTCGACATGGGAAGGCATAGCATGTATAAAACTGCTCTTTCGTTTGAACTGAGATGGCCTCATAGCATTGTCACTCATCTTTGGTTGATCTATAAATAGTAGTTTCAAAGAAACCAAATGACAAAAAAGTCTTAGATCAATAAGGGTTTCATTCAAAACACCAGAACTAGCTGGAATGAAATTAAGACCCCTATTCAATAGACTAACTTGTGCTGTATCCAGTGTAACATCAGAAAAATTAAAAACCAAATCAGTCAATGTCTTGTTCTTCTTACTTGCCCGAACCTTTCCCCTGATGGTTTTCTTTTTCGTGGACATCTGCTGTTCAAGTGTCCCCTGTTCTGATGAATCTGTTTGACTGGATAGGGTAAAAAAACGGGCATTATCATTGATAGGAACTTTGGGTATAGCCCCGAGTACTGAAGCAACTTGATTGTCTAAAAATGCTTGTTGATTGGGTGGGGGTGTATCAGTACCCAGAGGATTAGAATTGCCACAAGCGTCTGATTGTGTTGCTAATACAAGCTCATTGCCACCTATAAGGTTGGAGGTGGAGAAAGATGACAAATCTCGTGAAGATTGGGCCCCTGAGGATATATTCACATTATTCACAGGTGGCAGAGGAGTAGTAGAAGAGGCAGCTTCATTATTAATGTCGATGGTACGTGCTCTGGGCCAAACAAAGACCTGGCCTCGTAGGAAGTCATTATGGTCTCTCAATAATTTCCGTTGTTTCGTATGTTTCAGTCTTTCACTAAAGGCACTAACCTGCGTACATATATTGCATAGTCTGTTTAAACAAAAGTCAGAAGTAAATCGCTCAGTAAGATCTTTGTATGCAGCGTAAGCCTTATTCCGTAAATCTGTCTCTAAAGGCTGAAAATACTGTATGAGCAATTTCATATAACTGAAGCCTAAACCAATATTTAAGTCTTGCCATTGTTTCAGCAAGGTGGGGTGGCTATTCCCATAGGTAGGCATGCAGAAGACCCGCATGCCTCTAGGTACCACCTGAAAATGTAGGTAAGCTTCTAAATGTAACCTTTGCCAAACATAACGTTGCAGTTTGTACAAATCATCCTCAAAAGTTTTAGACAGTGTATAAAATTCACTTAAATTCTCACCATTATTCAAAGGTGTAGCAGTGTCATTCGTGTTAACAAAGTCCAGAGTCAATAAAGGGTTCCTATCCTGATATAATATACCATTCCACATGGTAGAGGTATCCCTCGTCTCCAGATGATAGCGTAACTCAATGTCCACTGATTCCATCGTGTGCAAGGAGCTGTAACAAGTAAAAACCAGAAGGAATCCAAGTAAAAGGAAACAGCTCCAATGCTGAGAAGACTCCCGTCACAAAAACAGAGAATCAAAGTATAAGAAAAAACGGAGGTCTAGCCATGAACAAAATCCACATCCAAAAGTCCGTTGTAGAAAGGGTAGAACAAAATATTTATTTCATAAACATATAAAGATGAGCGCTTTCGCGTAGTATAATCTACGCTTCATCAGATAACAATAAATGCAAACCTCTTCCCTTAAATACAAAACTAGGTGGGAAAATCTGATTAATTATCAAACAATCAATCAATGAAGGCAGTGCATCTAGATACATCAATTAAATCAACATTAAAAAACAGTGATGCATAGTGCAGTCGCTAAAGAAAGAACAATAAATAATTATGTTTCCATAAACTTTAAGTACCCCAACTGAACATCGAGGTCTATACAATTATACATATGCACCATTGCAAAAAACACAAAACATGCACAGCAACTTCGCGAAACCCAATTTTAGCTTCATTATATTGCAGGCGCTCTATATATTCCTTCACTAAGGATAAGTTAAAAACAAAAATGGCTACATTCTAAAACAACATCAAGAACCTAAAATCTAGTTAACCACTAAAAACAGCACCCTCTCTCAATTGAAACCATCAAACCAAAGAATTAACAGCAAACACCTGAGTTAACTATCAGTATTTTCCACAGGCATATGAAAAGAAAAAGAAAAAGTAGGCTACATATAAGGAAGATGTGAGATTGTAACAATTCACATTAAAACTGCAACAGCAACAAACTCTGAAAAGTCATCCTTTGTAATCATATCAGTAGATGTGTGGATGAATGTGATCTGAACAACAGTTAAGCAGGATATGTTCTCACAGAATATAAAACAAATATTTGCAAAACTGCAGCTGTTTTCTTTTCTTTATTTTGTGAGCAGCATTCCCTCTATGATTTTCTAACAATTATGTCATTTCCTTTGCACTGATAAAGTAAGAGTAAAGTACATGCTTAGAATTACAGAATTGTTACTCAGAGACATAAAGTGTGGTCATAAACAATTCATAAAAATGTTAAAAATATTGTTCTCCTAATTCAGTCAATGTAATCCCAGACTTTTATGTTGTCTTTTCTCCATGCCATACCATTGATAAGTGTACATTAAAGAGGAAAGACTGTTACACTGATTGTTCCTGCAGTCAGAATAATCATTCACATTTGCAAGCCCTTTACAAGTGAAATTCGTAGGGCTCATCCTTGCAGAGGCGGGGCATGTGCATACAGTTGTGTAGGTCTTTACACCATGTTTGCATTCCATGCACTTAGTGCTGATTTTGGAATGTATGAATGCTAATTAGTTCATGCTTCATATACATATTCACAGTGCTTAGAGGGCTGAATCTGTACAATATCAAAATAACTGCGTAGGCAAGGAAATTGTATTGTGGTAGGGGAGACTGTTTGGATCCAAAGAGCTCCTTGCTGCTATTTGCTTGTAAAACTTGTTTCTAGTTTCAAAACTGACTTGATGCAAATGTATGTTGCTATTTTTACAAATGCTGTGTTTCAACCTTATTGACAGATAGCATTTCACAATACACCCATTACTTTACTACCTGCATAGTTTGTCCCTTGCTGGTGGCACAGGTAAATATCAGTGCTTTTCCATTACAAATATTTGTAAAGAATGTCACATGATATTATGAAAATGTTCTATGCTCATCTTACCAGTTTTTGCAGAAGTGCATTGTATGACTTAGTAGCAAGATCAGGGAGTTGACATTCGTAGCCCACAAAATACGTTAAGCCTATGGCATATAACTGAATACCTTCCATACGAGTGGACATTCAACAGCAGTTTTAGCCATTTGCAATGTAAAAGTGTACATTGCTTTTTCTAATGCTACAATGTACTACACAGTTACACACCAACTGTCCCCATTATATAACTTATATACTTGCTTTTCATTTCCTTTACTTATTTATTTATAGGCAATCTGTATTAATTTATTGTACTAATATGGAGATTTAACTTTTAAAATATTTTATGCATGATGGATGTTTATATTCATACATACATACATACATACATGCATACATACATACATATTTGTTTTGTTAACAATCACTTGAGTCTTAATTGTGTATGTCACATTTCTTTTAATGTTTCAACTCATACAGGGCTATAGCACTCAAGGCATCTGCGCACTGTAAAATGCCATAAAGTGACATAGAGTATGAAGTTATCATCTAGCCACTACTTTGACACAGCTCCTTCCTCTTAGAAAGAAGCAGAGATGACAAGTACTCCTGTGATCGCATCTGGTTTCAGATGATGTACTATGTAAATAATGTAGGTAACCATGGCCATACATACAGGAAAACATGATGTAGGGCCAGTGACATAATAATGTATGCGATATGTAGGGTATGTGGAACATATGACTGGGTTGGGGGGGTAGTCATGTAAGAGATCCCTAACAGCTGGGCAGAAAATTCACACAGAATCATAGATGATGGTTCTGACATGGAGGACAACAGCATTGTGTATACTGCAGAACTTCCAAGTATGCAATACAATTTAATAATTCACTTCTTTGGCATTAGGCTTGCCCTCATGTTTCCACCCACCACCATCCTGTGGCACTGATAATGACTGTGGTCAGCCCTTTACACATCTTTCATTTACTTATCATTGCAGATATGTGCAGGAAAGTAAAATGCTTGGTGCACAATGATGTGCAAAGTCCATAACCGGATATTGAATACATCAGACATTAGACTGTTACTGACATTCCTGTACACGATGGATGTCTCATCTTAGGGACATATACCTACTTGTATATGGGACTAAGCAGTTATCTTACTCTTTTTTGTTTCTTTTTTCAAATGAGTTCCACATTTACCGTGGGTCTCAAGTCAGGGTGGAAGAGGTTGAATATTTCCTCTACAGCTTCCCTGTTGACCTGGTATTGCTTTACAATTTCTGTTTCATGCAGCCCAGAATAAGTCAAACAGGGTATAAACACCCTTTCTCTTCTTCTTAGCAGAATTGTGACAGCAACAGACACAGCAGCAAAAGAAGAATCATAATTTAAAGCCAGTTGCATTTACAAGTTAATGATGGCAACAAACAGCCCATAACATTCATTTCTAAGTGCAATCATGACTGTAATTCAAAGAGTTTTGGATTTCAAGGGAAATTACTACACAAAGTGTATACAACTACTTTAAAGGTTACTGAATAGCTCTGTCATGTTGGTTTGGCTAATTTGCATGCAATTTGGCTAATTAGCTTTCATTAGTGCATTCTATCATTTACCTTTGCTTTGAGGCTCTTCACTACAAGTAGAGCTATTCAATGAATACCAAACATCGTGTGATCGCACACCACATACACAATAGCTGCACTTAATGAAACCATCCATGAATCTAGATTGTATACATCTCTTGCTTATATCTGGTGTCAAAAAGCAAGATCTTCAGCATGGTGTGGATGGTCTTATTGGAAATTGTAAGGCTTTGTTTAGTACACTAGTGTTATCCATCCATTTAAAATAAAACATGGTATGCCCTAGTAACTATGGTCTGTTTGTGCATCAGTGTCTCTGCTGCAGATGATCTCTAAGCCATAAGTTGCCTGCACTCTATTGGCATAAAAGTAGCTGTGCTTGTTGCCACAGGTGAACAGAATGCACACTGGTCAGGATGACCAGTAGCCATCACATTACTGCAACACTTTGGATACAGTTGTGTAAATGCTTGTGCTATGTGTATAGCTGACATGAGACAGTATATTGCTTTGCACTATAACTTGTCATATTGCATGCACCTGGTCATACAGGACTTGAATACCTTCCACATGCACAGCCTTTCCTCTCCAATGTCTATAATGTTGCCATTTATTTCATCTAGATGACCATCTTGCTCAAATGCCATTGATTGTGGTGGTACAGTTCCATCAACCCCAAGGGGAACACAACTAGGTTCTGCTGTTATCATATTTTGCAGCACAACACATTAGTTGACCATCAAGGCTACCTGTGTGGTTATATTTTATTTAGGAGCATGCTAGATATACCCAGTCACCTGAACTGGGATTTAAACAAACCAGACACATGCCTGCATCCCTTATTACAAATCTCTTCCACTGGAGAAATTGATGTCATGGTTAAAGAGGTTTGTGAAATATATTCCCATTACTGCATTGTTTCTGCAGTTAATTGTACTCATTGTACATGTTCCTTTTTGCCTGTGTATTTACTCACAAACTAATCATATGGGATACAACCATCCAAAAAATTGAAGCTGTAGATCAAGCATCCTCCAGATTTCTTCATTATGCATATTTCTACGGATTCCTGCTGTTTCTGACAAGGCTCATAACTTGGTAGAGTTCTGATCCTTGAGATGTATGCACACTTTGAGTTCTGATCCTTGAGATGTATGCATAGGGTCTATATATTACATCTTCAAACGTCAAAAAGTTCTAATGGTGTAATATCAAACATAAATGTCTGAAACATTAAAATAGCGAATAGAAAGAACAGCATTTTTTCCCAGGGAAAAAAATCGCTGTTCACTAACAAAAAAAAAAACAAAAAAAACTCCAACCTAAAACTTGAACTAAAGTGGGGGCCTTCACCCCCCACTCCCCATACACCCCCTACTTAAATATTCCAACTCTGAGATTGCACCACAGTGGAGGAAATAGCAAAGCCCCAAAAACAGCCCACCATTTTTTCCCCTGGAAAGAAAAATTGATGTGCTGTGGCTTTGCTGTTTTCAGGTGTCGGATGTTTAAGTTCGATATTACATCGTTCGAAATTTTTGAAGTTCAATGATGTAATATAGACCCGTATGCATGATGCTTGAGATGTATGCATACTTTGAGTTCTGATCCTTGAGATGTATGCACGCTTTGAGTTCTGATCCTTGAGATGTATGCACACTTTGAGTTCTGATCCTTGAGATGTATGCACACTTTGAGTTCTGATCCTTGAGATGTATGCACACTTTGAGTTCTGATCCTTGAGATGTATGCACACTTTGAGTTCTGATCCTTGAGATGTATGCACACTTTGAGTTCTGATCCTTGAGATGTATGCACACTTTGAGTTCTGATCCTTGAGATGTATGCACACTTTGAGTTCTGATCCTTGAGATGTATGCACACTTTGAGTTCTGATCCTTGAGATGTATGCACACTTTGATATCTTCTTCACAGTGGTTGTGATAGCACCATGGATGCAGATAATGGCAGCAAGCACTGTATGCAGCTCTGCAGTCCCACAGCATCTATCCACAACTAAATGGCACTCAGATGATGCAGATGGGACCAGTACATAGCTCCCATGCACATTTAAAATGGAATAATTATATGATAAAAGATGTGGCCATCAGAGACATTCCTACACTATTACCATATGGTGCTAGAATATTTCAAATGCCTATATAGTAACAGGTAAACCTTTGTTTCTCTAGGAATGGGAATACCAAAGGGTATGAATACCACTGCTTGCAGTGCACACATTTGTCAAATGGCCTACACTAACTCTCATTCCGTTTGGAACCTATCAATGATCTCCTGGTGAGAAAGCAGTCTGAGGTGCAGTCTTGAGTGATGCCACAGTCTTTGCTACCAGGCTTCACACTTCCATGCAGCTTAATCAATGCCTACTGCTGCAGCAATATTGCCAAGATGACTGGTACTAGCATGGACATGGGAGTATGTTGCTTTCAGTATGTGAATACTTTCTGTCATTATCTTCCACTTTTTCTTCCTCATTCTGTGGACATCACATAACATCAAGGTATATGCGATTCAAAAGAAGAGTGCTGTAGGCTGAATGAGACCTCTGCATTTCATCATTTGCATTCTACCTTATCAGAATGTCTTGTGAAAGAGCATTTACTTGGAGCACATTCACAAACTTGGTGCAGCATATAGCCCCAAGAGTAAATTCTTTGATATTCAAATTCAGCATTCTGTTTGTGGCATGCGTTGTATATGACCTTTTCAGTTTTCTTTCAAGTTACATACCAGCTACATGTATGAACTTGTCACCACCCTAACTAGCACCATAGCAAAGATACTATGAATGTACAGGGCTGCAAAACACTTTTAGTTACACTGATATGCTGAATAGAATTTGTAGATATATAATCTATATGAAAGGGAAGAGCCACAATTTAGTATCCATAACATTTAATTTAACAACCTTTAAATCAGTTAAACTGAGGTATAAGTTAGTATCATTCCATATGACAGATAGCAAGAGATGGATAGCAAGACAGAGAAATAGTCAGACAGATAGATATATAGATGGATATATAGCTGAATTTATAAATAGTTATATAGATAGACAGATGTCTAGATGGACAGATGGATAGATAGATATGTAAAGAGAAAGACAAGCTGATATAGACAGAGACGGATAGAAATACTGACTAACAGATAATGATATGCATGAGTGTTTAATGTGTACATCTTTGAAAATACAACATTTAATTACTTTGTTATATTTGATACTGTTTTGCAACTTAAAGTAAAATGACACAGGTCGGCCTGTGCCTACATCCCTTTCCATCCTGCCCCATATACTCCGAAACCCATGGCAGAATTATCATAGCCTTACAGAACATGAAACAAAAGCAAGGCATTCCAAATACAATTTTCATTTGGCTTTCAGTGAAAATGCTGTTTCAAATCATGCTATGAAGAACACTTATCCACAGAGTGTTTTAAGGGAATAATCTGATAAAGGTAATTTCATCCAGTTACATTTCTGATATTTTGTTTGATCATAGTTTGTTTTTGCAATGAGTGAAGAAGGAGGGTACTGCAGTGTTTGTTTTTTTACTCAGTGCTCCCCACTGTAGTGTGACCCAGTAGTTGATACACACACACACACACACACACACACACACACACACACACACACACACACACACACACACACACACACACACACACACACACACACACACACATATATGTGTGCATGTGTGTGTGAGTGTGTGTGTTTGGAAGCTGTGGAGTATTAAAAATTAATGAAGCATGTCTCCTTTACGATGAGACAAGAGAACACAGAAATGGCATTTTTAAGAATTATGAAAAATATCATTATATGATTCAAAGGTAGAGCCATAACTAAGGCATGGCAAAGGTGATGGCTGCCCAGCAGCAAGCTGCTACAGGAGAAGCTATCAGTTGTAGATCAGTTGCAAGTGCAGTATTGGGATTCATTTAAGAGGCTGAGGTGATTTTGTGCCTCATAAAGGAATGCATTTAGTTGTTCTTCTTTTGGCTTTTCCCAGTAAGGGGTCGCCACAGCGTAACTCCGGTCTGCTAATGATTGGCAGTAGATTTTTTACAGTGCCAAGGTGCCAGCTCGACGCTCAACCTTCAATGAAGGCATGCCCATTCACGCATGTCTTTTGAATGACACTCAACCACGGGGAGGACATGCAGAGTCCACACAGAAGGCGCTCCAGCCGAGATTTGAACAGGATAACCTCTTGCTGTGGCGCGACAATGATACCGCTGCACCACCACGGCTTAAAGGAATGCATTTAGTAGCTTAACAAATTAGGTCCTTGTCCAGTAGTTCTGAGTTCATTTTTTCCTCCAGAATCTTGGCTTTCTGTATTTGTGGTCCTCAGGATTGACTAGAGTGCGATGCCATTTGGAAGACTCCACAGGATACCAGTTGATCTAGCTATAGCTCTGCAAGGAGCAAAGTACCAATGTCAGATGTAAATGATTTTTAAATATACTGCATTATTGATTCTTACATTCAGTGATTACCAGGCCTGTTTTTGTAGTCACTGGATACGAGATAAGAAAATAATCCATGACAGGATGCTAGCCTACCACAAGATTCACTCACATACAGCACACTGCCATGGACAATCTGGAAAATTTCCAATTCACCTACGGCATATCCTTGGGGTGTGCATCTATGAATAAGCAAGCACACTTGTTAAACCCTACATGTAGATAGAGGGGATATGCACATTCAACCCAGAAAGCACAGCATCTGGGAAATGAAGCAGAAAAATGAAAAAATAAAAAAATGGCTACATCACCAATGCTATCCTCTCCGACAATGTGTCACCCATAGTTGTTAACATAGTATTGTTGTTTAGCATTCAGGTTCATGGGTATGTGCTGGGCTAGCTGCCTTTGTGGGCAATTTTAAGTGTATCCAATTTTTCTCAAAAGTAAGGATCAAATCCTGTACCTTGTGTCACCTTACCCATTACGTTAAGTCCTTTTCATCATATTTGTGGCATATTTTTTGCTAGCATTGCCTATATCCAGTTTTGTCACTGCTGTCATATACTTCATCCAGTGGATGATGGATGAGAATGGTCTTTTATTGTTAACATTATTTCTGTGCTGGCATGTTTTTTGGCAATCTCTGCTAATTTACTTTCAGTTTTCCTTTTATGACCTCTCATGATAACTTTAGAAGTTCTGGATCCATGTATGTTTTAGTTCTGCATTAAGATTCAGAATTTCTTTTTTTCACATTTGATTTCATCACTATTTGTCAGCTTTAATATGTAGTTATACTATGTTTAATTACTGATTCCCGATTCTGGCTGGCATTCCATCTCATTTAAAGAGACTATTGTTGATATGAGCTGGCATTTTGTTTCTAGTTAAAAGACTACTGCTGATTCATAGCATAACTTCTTCCTCTTTAAGAAAAAGCTTTTAATCAATTTAACAGATGCAGTTTTTGCTGTATTAGCTGAGGACATGATTTTCTCATTTGTTATGAATACTATTTAGTTACAGTTGAGGTTTGGATACAACTGTCAGCAGCTTTGGTGTGCAGCTAGGGTGATTAATTTTGCTGTTTCATATTTGTCTATTTACTTGTCTAGATTTTTGTTTTCTCAAAAAAGCGAGCAGAAGAAAAAGGCTCCAATAAAGTTTGCCAGTATTCTCTGTTTGAGGTAATCACAACAATATGGCTTAGTAACCTTCTAATGGAAGCCTAATTATACAAAGGGGTTGCCTTGAGTTAAGTACCTGTTTCAGTTAAAAGTTTTGATGACTAACTGTAGGTGTTATATTGGACTGCATCTTTATTATTTGATTTTATGCCCAAAGCTTAGCAACTTTTGCAGTTCTATTGTATAAGCATCATTTTATTATTTCTATTATTGAATGTCAATCATTATTAAGCATTGCTCATGATATGAATTTATATAGTTGTTACCACCTGTGTAATTTGAAGTTAGGCAAATAATAATAATGATATAGTTTAATTCTTCTATGACCCAGTATTTTAGAAATTCCATGGATGGGAAACTGTTTTAACTACTTGACAGTTAATTTAAATGATTTATTTTATTCAGCTTGTCTATAATTGATATGGGCTATAAGTTGAAGAATACTTTTTATGATACAAACTTTTTTATTTGCTCCTGGCATCAGCTGATTATAGATGCCTAGGGCTAGGAATACTACGTAGGTGTCAAGCTAGCACTAGTTGGAAAGCTCTGCTGATGAGCCCTCATAGAAGTCAGTCAGCATGTATGAGGATTGTACAGTGTTATCCTGAGGTAAAATTGAATGTGCCTTTTTTTCCTGTCTGCATGAGGCTCCCTGCAGTCTTGATTTCATTGCAAGCATGACTGTGCATGGGACTTGTAATCCACTGGGCCCATACAGGCTTGTGCACATGAATTCAAGGTCTATTCACAAGTAAACTAACTAGTTTTCTAACAAGCTGATGTTGCTATCATATTCATAGTAGAGTCCTGTTAATATTTCAACTATGACTTACATCTGATTACTGCTATATTACTGAATTTCTCTTTTATACTCCTCTGAAAACCTTGCAAAAGTATGATAGGGTTTGATATGGTGACAGGTTTTATTTTTATTTTTATTTTTCTAAGCTCTGGTATCAATGTGGTTGAAATTTTTAGAAGGACCACCAGCTTATATAGACATGGCTCAAGTTTGACTGCAAATGCAACACGGCTTTAACAGCTAGTATTATATTAAAGAGTGATTGATTGGCTGATTGCTCCCTCCCAAAACATTCCACGAAGGATTGTTGCCCCTCTTGTCTCACCCTAGCTATGTTACTACTATTAATACATAGATACTAATTCTGATATTGTACAACAGTGAGAAATTGAGAAACTTATTCAACCTCACTGTCTTCTGATCTGGCTCTAATACTGTGCTTTGTCATTGATGCAACTATGGATAAAATCAGAAAAATTGTTTAACTCTTTGTGACTTAATATCAATACCCATTTGGTAACCAGATAGGCCTATTGGATATGCAATCCCTTTTCAGGGGTGACGCAGGAACAATGTCAGGTCAAGTAACTTGCTCAAGATCACATGATAGGAAAACAAGAGCTGAGGGAATCAAACTCTTTTATAAAAGGAATTCCTGCTCACAACCTTAGCCTCTACACCAACTGACAGACTTCAATAGCTGTGAAGAAGAGTAATTGTTTCAGACCTAAGACTTTCTTTTGAAGTGTCAAATATTTGGATACTTACCAGGGTCACCTATAAAAAGGCAATTTTCCTGTTTTGCTACATTTTTTTAAACCACTTTCTTTTAGTGATACCTACTGTTTTGGATTGAGCAAGTAAAAATGTAAACATTTTTACTTGTAAAGATATACTTGTACATAATCAGCTCCAGGAGCACAATAATACTCGTGATCCTGACTCACTAGTGACAGCTTCCAACAATACTCATACAGCTGTCAAACTGCCCCTTCCATAAATGACTTCTCTCTGCTGAAGTTTGTAGTAATGATATGACTATGAGATCAAAACTCATAAAAGAAAAAGATAAATCCTGGAAAGTCACTGGATGTAGACAGTCCTTTTGTAAACAAACAAAAAAAGGCATTTTAAATTGTGTACACCTGTTCACTTTTCTTCTCTTTACTGTTTTATTTTAACAGTTAAAGCCACTAGGAGTGGAATTCTCCTTAGTTCCTGATCACAAGTACACATGAACTTTGGTAATTGTTTAAATAGGATGAAATATAAGAGGTCTTGAAATTGATTTTATGTATATGCATATGACAGTGTCTACAGTTTTTTTTTTAACATCGTTATTAAACATGACATTAAAAAAATTGACACGTATCAATGCAGTAATAGAAAACAAAACAAATCATATACACTTTTCTTTTGTTATTGTCATGCAGTATACATTGTAAGAACTTTCATTTACTGCAGCATTACATAAATTGCACATTTCCTGTCTTCCCTTAACTTTCACTCCACCTTGAGAACAGTATACCACATGTATTTCTCCCACAAATTCCTTTTCTTTATATGCATTTTGGTTCTTCCATTTTCTAAAGATCCCCGTTCCATTTCTTTTATCTCCTTTACAATATTCAGTATTTCAGTTACAGTTCATTTAGATTTTTATTTCCAATTTCTATTTATTGTTTTTTTGTAACTAACAACTTAAAACTTATTTAGGCCTTACTATGTTTGGGCAATTCAGATCCTATATCCCTGCAAATTATTTCCCTTGTCACAACAATTTGCACCCTCAATATTTCTGACAAAGTATTCTGTAGCAAATTTAAAAAATCTACCAGCTCATTGCATCCTTTAAAAAACACATGTTCCCAATTACCTCTCTCTTTTGTGTCACACCTCCAGCATTTGCTATCTGCCTAAGGAAAATTCTTTGATGTCTACCTAAGGTAAAAAAAAATCCTATGCAAACACTTTCGACTCTCTATACTTTGTTGTATACTTGGTAACTGTACAGATATTTTCCTGTTGTTCTTTTGTTTAGTGCCTTTTCATTCTCTCTTATTAATCTTTACTAATTACCTCTGATTATATTAGCTATCATGCAAATTTTATATACCCTACTAATTACCTCTTTTTTAACAGCAACTTCTCTCCTATTCTCAAATAGAAACACTACCAGAGGTGGTCTTTCTTTTAACAATCTCATCCCTTCCTCTTTGCCTATACTCCTATCTGTCACTGGTAGGGAAGACAGTCTCTAAACTGCAGTTCAAAGTTCTGCTATCTCCATCCCAATATATCTTTCCCTCTCTAGTTATTTGCTCCCAAAAACTTGGTTCCTTTGCTGATTTTCTCCAGTAAATTCCAGCCCCTCTTGCTTGCTTCCTCTACCCTACTTGCAATCATTCTAATTGGTAAAATCTCCTTTCTCCATTCTTCTTGTTAGCTTAGTTTTTAGATTACTTTCTGTTACTTCATACATATAATAACCTGCATGGTCATTATTATTGTCCTTAAGGAACTGCATCCAAAATCCTAATATTTCCTTACTTCTCGAAGCTGCCCCACCACCACCAACTCATCATCATGTCTGTGCATTTTGGCTTATAACCTTCTGCTTGTGTTCTGTATATGAGGCTTAATTGTGTAACTCTAAAATATCCCTTCAAATCAGATAATCCTAAACTACCTTGTTCTGTGGGGAGTGTCAGCTTTGCTTGCTTAGCGCTTGCCCTCTTACCCTTCTCAATAAATTCATCCATTTCATTATTGAATATGATCCACAACTTCTCCGCTAGTTTATAAAAAGATGGCTGTGCTGTTTGTAAAAACTAAAGGTTCAAGAATTATTTTCATTGATTGTGTCTTATCATCCATAACCATAATCACAAATTTAGTTTATCAGTTTTTATATAACCTTTTGTTTAGTCTCTTCTCACATATCCTTAGCTACCATTGTCAAATAATGCTTTTTTTCCATACACCTAAACACTTCACCTTTTCGCAGTGCCATAAATATGGATATCGCTGAACCAATTTATGTGTGGACGCAGATTACTGCTATAGACTTTGCTTTTCCTTGTATCTCCTGAAAAGACTCAAAACTATCTCAAAATATTTCACAACACCGACATACTCTTTCTTGGATTTTTCAAGTACAAAATAATATATGTGAATAAAGCTAACTTTTGTTGAGTACCATACCAGTTATTTTCATGAATTTGTGAGTCTCTTATTTTCTTTGCTAATGCATCTAAATATAATGAAGTGAAAAAGAGAAAGAGGAAATCCCTGCATTGTTCCTCTGTTCAAAAATAACCTTTAACACCACATTACTGTCATCATGTCTGTGTGCAATGCAATTCAATCAGCAGTATGTGAGTATGAGTCCCCTAAATAATACCAGTAAATATACAATTGGTGATTGGCCATAAGGGAATATGGTGAATATGCCCTGCTGCCTTCAGTATTAGCCAAGCCCTACCACACCTAAATACATGTTATGCTGTGCAGTTAAATTCACTGTCCTTCTCCTCAGGACTTCATCCATCTCAGAATGATCCCAGTGTTTTTGAATTACAGTAAAAAGACCATCCCATGCTGCATTCCTTATTCTGCTAAATATAAATATATATCACTACCATTTGTCTTACAGAGTACACTCAGGTTGTCTCTCTCTCTGGTCATACCAGATATTTTGTTACCACTGTGCTTCTCCTAGATGCTGTTTTGCCTACCCTATGAACACTCTAAGAGTTGTCCAGAAATTTAAAACATAGTCTACAATAATAGACTCTTTGTAAAATAGCACTCACCTTCTCTATCATCATGCATGACATCAAGATGTCTTCTCACTCTGCTACCATAAAGTACCCAAAAGCCACAAATGGAACATTCTTGGGGAACTGGTTTAAATAGAAAAGATGGGGCAGGTATATGCCGCACTCCTGGGTGAACTGGCTGAACTGGTTTACAAATGTTATAACCATGATTTTGAGTGCTGATTTGAATCTGTCTACTTAATAGTTTGCTTGCAGATGAAAGAGTTTGGGTTTGAACTAGTTTATCCTGTAAGCAACTCATGACGTCTCATACAAAGTTAGCCCCCCTGTCTGTTGGAAGACCCACACTGTTGCAAAATCTCAAACACAGCATTTGCCACTTTTTTGCCTCTAGGGAGAACAAAAACACTGCTTCATTGTACATAATAACAAAAAGCACCATCACAGAACTATAACACTTAAATGAGAAGTAAGGGATACCAAGACACTCCGCCATGTCTGTGGCTGCCAAATGAAAACGTTACTTGACAACTAGTAAAGAAATCAAAGTATTGCCTGTGTCTTCTTTCTTGTCAACCTTTTGGCATGTTCACACATCTTACAGTACCATTTTACATTTCTGGCAATACTTTGCCATTAAGAATTCATATAAGCATCCTTTTTGTATGATTTATGCCCTAAGGGACTTGGTGATAATACAATGGGCTTTGGCTAAAAGTACTCTGTTGTAAGACCTTAGGACTACCAATTGCTGTATCACTTCACTCTCTATCCCTTTTCAAGAGTACACTTTTTGTGCCGTAAGTCTTTTTCCTAATATACTGGCACTGCCTCTGAGCATAAGGAAGCTCAGTAGCTAACACCATGAAGTTTTATAAGATGATGCCTCACAGCTGTGCCTCCATAATTCTCTGTACAGTCCTCCCCATATCTCCTTCTAATGGAAGTACAATATTTTCAATAGCTGTGTTTCAGATTTTGACTCCTTGCTATCAACCATTTCTTTCCCTAAATTAATCCCTTCCAGAGCAAGTCTAGTACTTTCTGACCCCTGTGGCTTCAGTTCAGGATTTCCCCTAACACCTAGCTCTTTTTCTGTAGTGGCCACATTACCAACCTCTACATGAAGTTTGAAAATTGATAGCCCCCCCCCCCCCCCCCCCGCTGCATCATCAAATTATTATCGTCACATTTGGCTGCATGGAACCACATGTACGGAAAGCCATTACTTATTACTACATCTGCTGGGATATCCTAAAACACCGTTCCTTGCTTCTTTGTCTTATCCTCTTTCTTGTTCAACTGAAACCTGAGAATGAAAACATGTCCTTCTCATGGCTAATGCCTGGGCAGGTAATTTTTCTGTTTAATAACAGCACTTAACAATGGCAATGTCTGATATGCTATCAATCTTAACCACTGCTTCTCTGTATTCCACCAGGAATAAGTGCAGGCTGCTGTGATAATCTGGACCTTCAGCAGTTTCAAGAAAACCTGCCACTACTGTGTTGCTGCTATTATTAGGTTCATTGCATGTATTTTGCTCAGTCAACTTTCTTAGTGGACATTTGGACAGTACATGGCCATTTAGTTACACTTCAAAACTTTAATCTAAAACTGTATACTGTGTACATGCTGATGCCATGGTGCCCTGTTCTGTGTACCTCTGGTTGTGACACCATGTGGGAAGGTGGCTGTTTGCTCCATCTCACCCACAATCTTGACAATGTATCTGACAGCCAGGGTTATTGCAGCTGCAGATCTCTGTAAAGGAAGTTGTAAAGAAAGTCACTCTCTGCTTCATCCAGCCCAAAATCTAGAAAATGGGTCAGACTTTGAGGCTGTCTATTTATTTGTCACATAATAAGAGGTACATTAAGAAAAAGAAACCCACATTTTGAACAGGAAAGTAGACATGGCCACAGTGAAAAAAAAGTGGAATTTTGCTGCACATAGCACAATGAAGGTTTGCAAGGAAACGATGTAATTCAGTTGCAGCTGACACACATGCACACACACACACACACACACACACACACACACACACACACACACACACACACACACACGTGCAAAAGTGATGGGCAGACCATTTGAGGTGCTGTATACAGTGAACATACAAACTGACTCAAAAATGAACTCCACACAATTAAAGTAAAACAGCTTCTTTAGTGTGGCACATCAAAAACTAGAAGACCTTGATGAAGCCATGAAGCCATGGTCTGCTGCTTTTTCCATGTCTAAATAAAGAAGCATTTTATATTAATTTTGATGTAATGCTGTTGGAGTTCATTTGTGAGTAACTCTGTATATTTTCATGATATATGTATATATACATATGGATCTACTTTGGAAGCTTGAACTTTAAAAAACTTTGAACTTCATAGTGTAAAGACCATAAGATCAAAGTTCTGAAAGTTCGAAACTTCAATAAAAAAATAAATAAAAACAATTTGTTTTTATATTTATGCAGGGGGGCTCATACACTCCCTGCTAATTAAATATACAGACTCCAAGATTGCACTACAGTAAAGAGAATGGTAAATATCCCATTCTGCACTGTACAACAATCTCCATTTAAACCGTTTGAAGTTTTAAACTTCAATCTCGATCATAGGAAATTTGAAGTTTTGAAACTTTGAGCTTCCAAAGTAGACCCATATGCACACATATATAAATAAATCAATAGCTAGACAGATACATAGACAACTATAGGTTTTGACAGCTTTATTCATGAATCCAAACAGATATTATTGGTAGTATAGATTTGGCTTGGAGGAAATATGAGTGTTTTTGTGAGGCAAGTGAGAATATTTATCTGTGACTGGCTACTGTGTGTTTGTATGATATAGAGTTGAAGTAAATTACTGTGCCCATTATTGCTAGTATTTTATTTTATTACAATCAGGCTTGCAAGGAGTACACAGTCATCACAGTTGTTATAATTGTCAGCTGATGGTATAAGGGTAGAAGCAATAAGATCAAGGTTCAGTTAGTGTTCTGGCACTGTAGGAACTGATGACGGTGAAGGAAGAAAGAAGGATCTGTGTTTGACCACTATTTATGTTGGGTGGAATGATGGATGTGTTCTGCTGCTTAGTATAACAGTTATGCTGGTGTATACTAGAGATCATAACAAAGTGTACACAGATTCTTTTTTCAGGGGAAGTGGGACTACACAGGAAGTGAAGAGCTAATTTGGAGGTGGGGGTTGTGACCTTGTAGTATCCTTATTTCACTCGGAGAAGACTTTGATGTATTCTATTAGTGTCTAGATAATGTGTTGGACAGTAAGGAACAGACACTTTCATGTTTTCACAGAGGTGGGAATGTTCATCTCTCAGGTCTGTGCATCAGTCCTGAGGCTATAACCAGCACAGAGGGGAGGTTTTAATATGCTTTCCATATAGGATCTGCTTGCCCCTTCCTGTGGAGTCTGGCCATCACAGCTGGTTGATACAGGCAAATAAAGGAGATGATAAGTGGCTTTAACTGCTTATTGGGGGAGGGGAATATCTGTAGTGACAATTATTCACTCTGCTTTTGTTTGCTTGAGTTAAATAGCCATTATTCTGGTTTTGTGTGAAAACGGTGTGTGTGTGTGTGTGTGTGTGTGTGTGTGTGTGTGTGTGTGTGTGTGTGTGTGTGCGTGTGTGTGTGAAGCAAGCTAAAATACTTTAATTTGCTTACTGTTTCTGTTAAACAGAGTTGAAATATATTATTGAAGTCATTATTTTATTCATAATCCAACACTTGATATGAACACCTGTAACATTGTAAATATGTAAACAAATCTGGCCAGAATACTGTACAAATATAGTTAGAACACTGTTCTAGAAAACATCAATATTATTTTGCATAAACCCTTTACACTGTAATGTTTTTGTGTTTTTACTCTGTAATGCAACATACCAGAAGTTATACGTAATATTTTTCTTAGCCTGCATTGTTCTTAGTCTGTAATACAATGCATCAATGGTTCTATATAACATTTCTTCTTAGACTACATATACCCTATAGAACTGAATCTAATCTATATATGTAATATTCTTGTTTTATTTGCTGTTCATGTATTATATTAGTATTCTTCTTTACATTGTATTTTGTGTCCATTTATAAGGCCTGGTCAGAGCTGAAGAGGTTATGTGGACCAGTTCACTTACCCAGTAAACAAATTTCAAAATGAATAAAAAAATAAAACATACACAGTGAATAAAGTGACTTCAACTGATGGACATGTTGCCTTTGTAGAGATGATAATGATTGACTTTGCTGTCATTTGTTCAAGTTAAACAGTGACTAATCTGGCTTTCCAGGACTAGCATACATTTGTATAATTAAGATTATGTTTTTATTTTTATTTTTTTTATTTTTTTGTGTGTGGATACTGTGTGCTTGTGTGAGAAAAATGAAATGTGTTACTGTAACCATCATTATTTGTACATCAATTAAAATCTGACGTTTGTGCAATGAAGAAAGTGGCTACAGTTATTGAATATTTATTTACTTATTTAACATTTGTTGACCGGGAAAGTCTGGCTAGGACAGAGTGTATTATCAGTGGAGGCCTGAGGAGAAATGCTCCATATGGGGATATCTATGGATGAAAATGAATAACCCTGCTGCTGTGATTACCCTAAACAGTCTTTAATCTGGCTTTTTATGTCTGCTGGCCATTTGTGTGGAACAAGTTGATATACTCTGCTGTGGCTATTTTAAATCACATTCCGACATCTGATGTGTGCACAGTTAACAAACTGTCTGTAACTGATTCATATGGAGTCTATCTATGGATAAGAGTAACTTTCTCATGCTGTGTTTAATCACAGTTAAACAATCACTGGTATGACTTGCCAGGAGAAGTGTCACACAGTGTATTGTTTTTAATGAAATCAATGTGATTCTATCATTGCTATGGTTTTACATTTATATGCACCAAGATTTACAAGTCAACCATAATCTCCTTCACTTTCCATCACGGTCAGACTTCATTCTTGTACCTAATTAGTGGATGCCAGAAAAGGATGTGTGAGAAACCATCTGAGCATGGGCATAGTGGAACAATACATATTTTCATCTCAAAGCTTCAGGTTCATTCTGAGTGGAGGCTGGAAGTCATCTGTCTTTCAGTGTGATTTAACATTCCTCAAATTTACCTGTAGAACAGCATGTATTGTATGAGAGAGAGAGAGAGAGAGAGAGTGTGTGTGTGTGTGTGTGTGTGTGTGTGTGTGTGTGTGTGTGTGTGTGTGTGTGTGTGTGTGTGTGTGTGTGTGCGTGCATCATGTGATAGAACTGGTTTATTAATATCAGTGTCGATAGTCATAAAAAATTATATTACTGATTTTATTGGTGGACTCTCACAGTATTATAGGGTACATGCTCAACTCTTCTAGGTATCAGTAAACAATAATTATCTTGCAACAATAAGGCACAAAATCCTCATCATCTGTCCTGAATCCCAATTAGTCTAAAACTAGCCTGCTCAGAGGGGAGCGCAGAAGATGCTATAGCCTGTGTGGAGGCTAGGTACAGTCTCCCATTAATTCTTTAACTTGCTTTCTCTGTAAAAAATCACAAATTATCCCTCAACACAAAGGAAGAAATTCAACAGACATTGCTTACATTAGACCTATAGCAAACCTATCCCCAGCTCTCCAAAATAATTGAAAAATGTATTCAGAACAACTGCTAAACTTTCTTCTGCAGAAATAACTCCTATACCCCATGCAACATGGCTTCCATCCTTCCCATAGTATTAACACTGCACTTTTAACCTCTACAGATACTGCCAATAAAGCTAGATATAATGGCAACCTAGCCTCTTCTTTATTTATAGACTTGTCTAAAGGCTTTGACATAGTTTGTCACAGGAAACATCTATTTCAAATGTCATCAATAGGTCTATTTCAGTCCACCTTTCTATGGTTCAAAAGCCACCTGTCCAATAGGTATCAGTGAGAAAAATGGCACTGTACCCTCTCTCCATACTCCCTAGTCACCACCAGTGTACCACAAGTCTCTATCATTGGTGCCCTCTTCTTTAACATTCTCAATAACACCCTCCACATATCCAAACAGCAGGCATCCCTAATACAATATGCAGATGACTCCACACACGTATGCACACCTGACAACATGACACATCTCCAAAAAATTATTCAGTAAGCTTTAACAGCCATTAAAACATGGCTTTGTAACTCAAAACTCATGCTCAACCCCCAAGAAAAATGACTTTTTTCTCCAAATCCTTCTCTCATGACAAAATAAATAAATAAAATGCTCTGTTTGTCTTAATAATCCAACCATTGAAGTAATTTCTCATAGCAAATTATCAGGGATGACCTTGGATGATAATCTTAAATTTGGCTTACATATACAAAGCTGCATTAAAAAAAAGAAATCCCCAAAAATTAGGGATGCTTTACAGAGCCAAAAACTTTCTCCCCAATACAACAAAAACTACACTTACCACTAATTACCTCCTCCTGTTAACACTTAATGATACTCATGTCCTTACTAATCTCTAGGTATCACAAAAATAAAATCTTCAACAATATTATAATGAAGTGGCTAAATCTGCAGCAAATACCTGTTTCAGAACCCACCACTGTATAACACTAAAAAGTCTAAATTAGAACTACTCTATTAACTAACAAATACACCGCTTCTTACCACCTATAAAATTATCTAGTAACTGTCTGTCCTGCTTGTCTGGCACAAAATACCATTCTCCACAACTATGTTCCCAATCAGTCATTATGATCAGATGACCAAAGCTTTCTCTCTGTCTACAACAAATCTGCTGGGCATGGTCTGTACTCATACCATGTTACTAAGGCCTGGAACTCCTTACCTGTATCTGTCAGGTCAATACCCTCCCTGCAGTCCTTTAAAACCATTCTGAAAGACTTCCTAGACAAAATGTGTCTCTGTCCTTGCTCAACCCAGGGATTAACTATAGTCCTAAATATGAAGAATTTCCAATTCATACCTTCCACTGCCTTCTTCACTCACTTCCTTACTTCAATCATTTTCTCCACTGAGTCTCTTTCTAAATAAGTCATAACCATTTTTTTCTCTCACTTCATATTGCAATTCCTGTTTGTATGATATTAGTTTACCTTTAATTTCTCAATAAACTGGCTAAAATGTCTCTAAATATTAAACCATTGTCATATGTTGTATTTATTCTTAACCAATGTTTTCACATGATGCCTAATTTGGTGAAATTATTTAAACTAGAGATTATTTTGTATTATTTTTGAAGATTATACAATCATTGTTTGTAAAATGTTCTTGTTCTTTGGAGCTTTTCTCTGCTGAAAATGGGTACCTACCCATTCAGACTTTCCTGGTAATACAATGTCAATAAATCAATCAATCAATCACTCAATCAATCAGTCAATCAATAAGAAAATAGTACATGGCCAGCTGATACTTTCAGACCAAAGATGGCTTTTGTTAAAGCTTGTTTATTTCATTTAAGAAATCAAGCAGTTTATAATGTCAGATGATCTTTCTGTGGTTCTGAATGTGGAAGATTCAGTCTCTTGAATGTTTCATACACGTTACCTGGGACTAGACTTTCAGTAAATGCAGAATACTGCATTGCGACTGTTTACTTGGCAACATATTTTAATCATACAAAACTGTTTTTTTATCATCTGCACTGTCTCTTGTTAGCCTTCAAGTCTAAATGTAAAGTGTTAGTTCTTAAAAATCATTAATACTCTTCAAGATGTCTGCAAAGAAATTTCTGCTTCATAAAGCATGTGCATGACTACTAATTTAATGTTGCTACTGGTTTAAATTGATTTATGTATTATATAATGTCGGTCTTATTAGGCTTTTATTCATAGAATTTTAAGTATGGAGAGCATTTTGTCATGGAACTACTCAAAGACAGCCAATTTGATTAGTACCCATCAAGAGTCCATTCATCTAAAATTGTATATGTTGTGAGTTCTTGCAGTCATGGGTGAAAGCAACCTGTTCTGTATGTATATACTGTTTCAGACTGAGACAGTGTGATCTTGAAGTTAATATATCTAGTTAATACGTTATAGGGGTGCATTCTCCCACACAAAGTGTACAGAGGGACTTAACCTCTTAAAAGATGCCTTCATCTAATGCATTTCCTTATGTGTCAGTGAAAATTGCTGATCAACAAAATGTTCTCCTGTTTGAAAGGGCACTGGGGAAAGTTTCAGCCAGATCACTCAATTGGATAACGGATGGATAGCTGGTTCTCATCAAACTGCCATTCATCAAGTCTAATATCAAAGATATGTATAAAATTCCATCCGTTGTTTTGTATGCATTGTGTGTTCTTTTGCATGTTTTTGTTGTTCTTGTGTAAGTATCTTGCACTAAGCTTAGACTTGGTGAATTAAGAGAAATGCTTTGAACTGAATTGTTCACATACTTAAGAAAATCTGCATTACAAAGTTTTGAATTTTAGGGATGAAGAATTCATTTGCCAAAAAAATAAAAAAAAGAAAGAAATCCAGAGTTGAACAGATTAACAGTTCTGTTTTTGTATGTCTTAAAGTGTTGCATGGATGAGGTATCAGCGAATGCTCTACAGAGTTTGAGTGCTTTTCCTGCATGGTATTTCGTTAGTAGTGCTGGAATCTCATACTGGTGTTTTACAGCCTAAGACACATTTATAACAAAAAAAAATACCTGTATAAATCAGTTTAAATAAATAAATGGGAAAATGCACAACTTTGATGGTGTTAAGTAGACGTGTTGTTAAAGTAAATGAAGGAAAATGTCGGGGTCTGTATTTCCAAAGCAGTAGGAAATATGTTCTGTGCTGCAGCGCTATCCTTAGTTTTATGAATTTCTAACTTCATTTGCAAGTAGAATATAGCATATCTTTTTTTCTGTCCATTTACTATTTGGAGTCAAAGGGCAATATCTTCAGAATAATCAGTAAGCATATCCAGTGTGATATAAATTAGTTAGCATTTAAACAACATTTGTCAATGTAAGAAGTGCAATAAAACACTGAAATACCCAACAGACTGGCACTGAGTAATATACTGAAAATGAAATGTGTGATATCTAAAAAGGTTATAACGTAGGCCTACAGAACTGTGATAGATTGAAAACAGCCCAACATGCAGGACTCTTATCGCAATGTCATTTATATTGATTTTCTCCCAGTATTTGTTCAACTTTGCAAGATATAGAGTAAAAACTTTTTCAAATCATTATCTGGCTAACACTACATGTTTGACTGTATACCTCTCAATGCTGTGCACACTGTCAGCATATATGTGCAGTTTCTATATCCCAATTAAAATTCTGCACTAATATCACAATTTATTTCATGTGTGCAAACACATGTGTCCTGCTTATGTAGTATTTAGTTTTAATTGGAAGGCATAACCATGAAATGTAAAGTTCATATCGAACTACAGCATGTGATATGAGAAGGAAGATAATTTAAACAAAGATGTAATTAAAATGAGCTGACAACATAGTATACTACCCATCATTGCTATCTCAATGTGCTAAGTTTTCTGGTTTGGTTCCTGGCTATGGTGCTTTCTGTTTGAAGTATGCATGCCTTTCCTTTGTTTATACAATTTTTATCAGACAACCTGCTTTCCCATAACCTTACAAGATATGAAGGTACTCAAAAATGTGGTCCTGAAATTACAGCTAAGTGTTCATGCTGTCTGAGTGCATGTGCCATTGGTTCATATGTTCATAGGTATAAACTAGACTATTGATCACAAGGGCTCTTACAAGTCTAGCTAAGCTTCACAAATCTATCCAGCAAGTTTTTTTGCTTACATTATTTCTGGGGTATATTTTAATAGTTATATGTAAGTAGAGCATGGCTGCACAAACATTTACTGGCTGCCTCTGTCTATGTGTCAGACTAGTGGCAAATTTATTCTCATCCACTGGTCCAGTCTATGCTTGATTATAGTTAAGAAAGAGTTCTACTTCAGCTGGCTTGAAAGCCTGTTTCAAAGAAGGAGTATTCACTGACACAGATACCTCTTCCTCCAACAAGTCCTATTTATATTGCAGGCAAAGTTTACTTCTCTGGATCATCTAGTTCTGATGCGTTTTTTTTTTTGTTTTTGCAGATACGCAAAACGTCCATCATAATGGGATCCAAAGATGCCTTGTTTGCAATATCCCCCCCTCAGCAATCTGTAGGAGACATGTTGTTTATGCTCTGGATTCTTTTTGTAGGAAACATCTGTGGACATTCTACTTCTTACGTGTGCCTGATCAGGTACATACTGAAGAGGGCATTGTTCTCAATAAAGTGTCTGAGGAGGGCCAAATAGAATGGAATGATGAACTCCTTGGACCTGGGTTCCATATCCTTCTTTACAAGTTGAGCAGCATATAATAACTTCCATACTACCTTATAAGCATGTTTGTTGAAAGCCAGGTTAATATAAATACATACATCATCAAATCCCTGATTATTAGGTCTAGTCTTAGGGTTGTGTGGTCAATGAGGTAGTTTCCCGGAGTAGCTAACTTTCCAAAGGGTACTATTATGCATTTTTTGCCACTGAGTTTTGAACCATGTTGCTGACCTCAGTCACTTATCTGTGTTATTCCTTTCCAGGGGGATATTAGTGGCTTGGGGGGAGTTGTATAACTGCAACTAGTTTGCAGTCATCAGCAAACTTGGTCAGCCAGAGATGCTTAACATTGACCTTGATGTCTGAGAAGTATATGTCAAAAAACAATGGACCCACCACAGAACTCCAAGGGACTCTGCTAGTGAACAGTCTCTTTGTAGAGGTGTATTCCCCTATGCTAACTTCTTGGGTCCTATCTGAGAGCCAGCTGGTTCTATAGAGTGTAACATAGGGGTTCATGTGTAATTCTGTGAGTTTGTTTACAATACCCAAGTGAGATATGGTGTTAAGTGCCATGGACAGATCAAGGTTGTCACTGTTCACTATTTTGCCCTCATCTACTGCTTTAGTGATCTTCTCAAATAAGTCTACCAGGTTGAGTAGGCATGATCTTTCCTTGACAAAAACTGAATTGGGTTGGATACAGTGTCTGAAGTCTTCCTACACCATTGCTTATCATTTCCATGATTATTCTTTCCATGGCTTTGCATATGAATATAGAGAGACTTGTGGGTCTATAGTTTCCAGGATCACTAGCTGGCCTGCCCTTGGGCATATGGATGACTTTCATGCTGCATAAAACCAGACTGGAGGCTATTGTTAAAAATGGTTCAATTGGTTCTGATAAGTTTTGTTTTATGACATTTAGGAAACAGACTGACATATTATCAAAGGTCCACTGATCTAGTGTTCTTGGCCTTGGAGAATGCATTCAGGACCTGCTCCCTAGTGGTAGTTGGGGGGATATGTTTGATTGTATTTCTTGAGGGTTTCCAGTGGGAGAAGGTGGTGAAATTGGAGCTGAATTTATCGGTCAGTCTAGTTGCTTTAGTTTACATCTCTGTGTAAGTTTACTATTAGCTCTGCACATTTTTGTGCACTGCCTTTAAGGCTGTGGGCATAGCTAATTAAAGTGTTATGGTTGTCCTTGGACTGGGAGGCTATTCTTACCTCAAAATTAGCTTTGGTAGACTCGATTTGCCCCTGAGTTGTCTATTTAGATTTACAAAGAGGTTAGTATCCTGCTGGGCATTGCATTTCCTAACCTTTTCCATGACTTTCTTCATTTTATTGTACAACCTATTTATTTTAGGATTCTACTAGGGTTGCTTGGTTTTGAGTTTCTTAGAAGCAAAGTCAATGCTGTGTTAAAAATTTTGAGTTTACTCTGAGCTTATTCCTAGTGGACACAGCTGCCTCAGTGCTTTTATTAACATAACTGTACAGAGTGTCTATGAAGATTTCCACATAGGAGGCTGTATTCTCAGGACTTACTGGGGCTTGAACTTTTGCCATGTCATCACTTAATAATAGGAAGTTTGCCTAAGAATAGTTCTTAACTGCTATGGGGTCAGTTGCAGTCATGGTTTCTATTTTTGTTTTTAAGGAAACAGTTGTATGGTCAGATCACACCAGAGAAGACATTACATGAAGGGAAGAGGGTGCAATGTTCTCCCATGTTTAGGAGTACCATATCTAGTATGTTTGTGCTCCAGTGGGTGTGTTGACTTCCTGATCCAGGAAATTTGTGTTAACAAAATCTTGGAATCTTTGGGCCTGCACATTAGGAGTCATGTATGAAACCCAGTTTATAGATGGTTAGTTAAAGTCACCCATGAATATGGTATTGAAAGCAAGGAAACCAAAGAACAAGGCAGAAGCCCTCACAGTCCTAAACGCAATTTATTAAAACAGAAAATCACAGCGTTTTCGCCACACACACATATGGTGGCTTCTTCAGAGGATACAAAGGCAACCAAACACAAGCAGTTAAATACTGAAAGTTAATTGAAGACAACTGCTATCAATTAACCACAAATTATGCAACAAGATGCCTGCATTAAACTGAAGAAGTAAAATGCAAAAAGCCTCAGGCATAGTTTAAATACATGCTAAACTGTTGATGTAGTTAAAAGACTGTGACAATACAAAAAGACACAATATTTTGACACAGTCAAACCCAAATAAAATTCAGTATATTTCCTAAGAAATAAAAATACACAAGAAAAAAGTGTCACAAAATTGTATGTACATTTAAAAGCAAAATGCTAAATAGTCATTCCCAAGTATACATTATTTTAAAAAGGGGAACGACATAATAAAACAAATGAATAACTTTTTACTAAAAGTTAATATAAATTCCAAAGATGTAGACAACCCACATCTAAAGTGTGACCTTAAAATTAAGTAAAAGTACTAAGTGTAAATATAACAACCTAAGCCAAACCTTGCTAGGTGAAATACCAGCAAAAAGGTAGAAAACAGTGCCACCAAGTGGCTTGACACTGTACCCACACATAGTGGGCTAATGCAAAAAGGACAAAATCAAAAGTGTCAAGGCAAATGTGATTCTTAAAGTAAAAAGGGAACAACTATCTCATATACGATTTTAATTTGAGATAAGGTGCAATATTACAGCTTTCATTCAACCCCGGAGGGTAGAAAGCGTTAAGCTTAAGTTGCCAAAGCAATTCATTTGTCTCAAGTATAAGAGCACTAGGTCCACCACGAGGATGAACAGGGAGGTGGTCAATCCCCATGAAAGAGAAAGCATGCCCAGGAAAAGAACAGATATGCTTGGCAAGGGCATTATCAAGTCTCTTATTCCTGATGGCATATAAGTGCTGATACAATCTGTCTTTAAGCCTTCTGTCCGTCTTTCCGACGTAGAATGCTGGACAGCATGTGCAAAAAGCAATATAAACTACTGTTTTCGTGTCACAGGAAATACGATGATGTATAAAATATTTCCTTCCTTCAATGCAAAAACTACTACCTGTTTTGATATGTGAGCAGAAGTTACAGAAGCCGCAGGCAAAAGAACCATTAATTCTAGCACTACAAGTGCCATAAGGAGTCTGTAACAATTCTTTGATGTTTCTACCTCTTCTAAACACAACAACAGGTCTATCACCTAACTTCTCACCTACAGGTGCATTACTGGTGATAAAAAACCAGTTTTTAAACAAAATGTTCTGTATTGCATACGAGTTCACCCCAAATGTGGAAATGAAACTACAAGTAGAGGCCCTATGAGAGGCAGGTTCTATGAGGGTAGTTTTGGGGTTAATCCATCTGAGTTACCTGAGACTGTTAGAGCAACTGGTCCTGGGTTTGTGGATAGTCAAGATGTACCAACACAAAATGACCAACCTTTACGTAGGAGTAACCGTAATAAAAATAGACAGGATACCAGTAGGGGGTCAAATGAAACGATACCTGCTGCTGGGTATGAAGGACCCCAAAATACCAGCAATAATTTTTAGGAACAGGAACAACAGGGGTCCGCAGGGGGAATGCGAATTGAACAACTAATCACAAACCCCCTTTACATTCTGAACACTCCTGTTAAGGTTGTTAAGAATATGAAAGGTGATTTTACAATTTATAATTTTTCACACCTTACCCTTGAACCAGAAATTGTCGAACTGTTAGCCTTGGGTAATACTTTTGTACCTTCTATCAAATGCGACTTGGCCAGGGTATTATTGGATTTAAAATGTTATGTACGTAAACTAAATTTGAAACTTCTGTTTAACTTTTCCACAGACTCCCTGGTCTCAAGCTGAAACTGCCTAGTACTTTCAACCCGCCTCCATGTGGTCCTAAAATGTTTGAGAGTGCCTGTGAGTTGGACATCAGGTTTTATTGAAGCGGCCTTGTGTTGGTACTAGCAGCTTCAATATTTCCAAGGACCAACTTGAAGCATTACGTGACCTCCGCAATGTCGGGTCAGGATCATCAAGCCTGATAAAGGTGGCGGTTTGGCCATCTTTGAGCAGGCTGACTATGTAGAAAGAATGCACAGGGTCCTTGATTCTGACTCATATGAAATCTCATCTGTCAACGAGATGAATATCAGTGCCAGTAGGATTAGGGGTTATCTGAGGGATTTTTTCATCAACGGCAGAATAGATGAGGAGACATATAAATATATAGACATTTTCCACGCCAAGACCCCTGTCATGTTTGGAATCCCCAAGATTCACAAAAACCTTGGGGATCCACCTATGAGGGCACTGATAGATGGTAGGCTTTCCCTCACCTACCCTTGTTCAAAATTCGTGGATACTTTACTGAACCAGTATGTTGACAGTGTACCTACTATTTGTAAAGACTCATGGTCTTTTCTTTCTGACCTAAATGGGCTTGAGTTGGATATGGATGTTAACTTTTTGACCATAGACGTGGTCGATCTTTATACATCCATACCACACCAGGAGGCCATTGAGTGGATTGACTTGCTTTTGCGTGAGCTTCAGGCTCCTATTAATGTCATTAATAATGTTACTGAGTTGCTTAACATCATTTTGTCATCAAATTATTTCCTGTTTGAAAAAGACATTTGTCAATGTAAGAAGTGCAATAAAACACTGAAATACCCAACAGACTGGCACTGAGTAATATACTGAAAATGAAATGTGTGATATCTAAAAAGGTTATAACGTAGGCCTACAGAACTGTGATAGATTGAAAACAGCCCAACATGCAGGACTCTTATCGCAATGTCATTTATATTGATTTTCTCCCAGTATTTGTTCAACTTTGCAAGATATAGAGTAAAAACTTTTTCAAATCATTATCTGGCTAACACTACATGTTTGACTGTATACCTCTCAATGCTGTGCACACTGTCAGCATATATGTGCAGTTTCTATATCCCAATTAAAATTCTGCACTAATATCACAATTTATTTCATGTGTGCAAACACGTGTCCTGCTTATGTAGTATTTAGTTTTAATTGGAAGGCATAACCATGAAATGTAAAGTTCATATTGAACTACAGCATGTGATATGAGAAGGAAGATAATTTAAACAAAGATGTAATTAAAATGAGCTGACAACATAGTATACTACCCATCATTGCTATCTCAATGTGCTAAGTTTTCTGGTTTGGTTCCTGGCTATGGTGCTTTCTGTTTGAAGTATGCATGCCTTTCCTTTGTTTATACAATTTTTATCAGACAACCTGCTTTCCCATAACCTTACAAGATATGAAGGTACTCAAAAATGTGGTCCTGAAATTACAGCTAAGTGTTCATGCTGTCTGAGTGCATGTGCCATTGGTTCATATGTTCATAGGTATAAACTAGACTATTGATCACAAGGGCTCTTACAAGTCTAGCTAAGCTTCACAAATCTATCCAGCAAGTTTTTTTGCTTACATTATTTCTGGGGTATATTTTAATAGTTATATGTAAGTAGAGCATGGCTGCACAAACATTTACTGGCTGCCTCTGTCTATGTGTCAGACTAGTGGCAAATTTATTCTCATCCACTGGTCCAGTCTATGCTTGATTATAGTTAAGAAAGAGTTCTACTTCAGCTGGCTTGAAAGCCTGTTTCAAAGAAGGAGTATTCACTGACACAGATACCTCTTCCTCCAACAAGTCCTATTTATATTGCAGGCAAAGTTTACTTCTCTGGATCATCTAGTTCTGATGCCGTTTTTTTTTTTTGTTTTTGCAGATACGCAAAACGTCCATCATAATGGGATCCAAAGATGCCTTGTTTGCAAGATCCCCCCCTCAGCAATCTGTAGGAGACATGTTGTTTATGCTCTGGATTCTTTTTGTAGGAAACATCTGTGGACATTCTACTTCTTACGTGTGCCTGATCAGGTACATACTGAAGAGGGCATTGTTCTCAATAAAGTGTCTGAGGAGGGCCAAATAGAATGGAATGATGAACTCCTTGGACCTGGGTTCCATATCCTTCTTTACAAGTTGAGCAGCATATAATAACTTCCATACTACCTTATAAGCATGTTTGTTGAAAGCCAGGTTAATATAAATACATACATCATCAAATCCCTGATTATTAGGTCTAGTCTTAGGGTTGTGTGGTCAATGAGGTAGTTTCCCGGAGTAGCTAACTTTCCAAAGGGTACTATTATGCATTTTTTGCCACTGAGTTTTGAACCATGTTGCTGACCTCAGTCACTTATCTGTGTTATTCCTTTCCAGGGGATATTAGTGGCTTGAGGGGAGTTGTATAACTGCAACTGGTTTGCAGTCATCAGCAAACTTGTTCAGCCAGAGATGCTTAACATTGACCTTGATGTCTGAGAAGTAGATGCCAAAAAACAATGGACCCACCACAGACCTCCAAGGGACTCTGCTAGTGAACAGATGTATTCCCCTATGCTAACTTCTTGGGTCCTATCTGAGAGCCAGCTGGTTCTATAGAGTGTAACATAGGGGTTCATGTGTAATTCTGTGAGTTTGTTTACAATACCCAAGTGAGATATGGTGTTAAGTGCCATGGACAGATCAAGGTTGTCACTGTTCACTATTTTGCCCTCATCTACTGCTTTAGTGATCTTCTCAAATAAGTCTACCAGGTTGAGTAGGCATGCTCTTTCCTTGACAAAAACTGAATTGGGTTGGATACAGTGTCTGAAGTCTTCCTACACCATTGTTTATCATTTCCATGATTATTCTTTCCATGGCTTTGCATATGAATATAGAGAGACTTGTGGGTCTATAGTTTCCAGGATCACTAGCTGGCCTGCCCTTGGGCATATGGATGACTTTCATGCTGCATAAAACCAGACTGGAGGCTATTGTTAAAAATGGTTCAATTGGTTCTGATAAGTTTTGTTTTATGACATTTAGGAAACAGACTGACATATTATCAAAGGTCCACTGATCTAGTGTTCTTGGCCTTGGAGAATGCATTCAGGACCTGCTCCCTAGTGGTAGTTGGGGATATGTTTGATTGTATTTCTTGAGGGTTTCCAGTGGGAGAAGGTGGTGAAATTGGAGCTGAATTTATCGGTCAGTCTAGTTGCTTTAGTTTACATCTCTGTGTAAGTTTACTATTAGCTCTGCACATTTTTGTGCACTGCCTTTAAGGCTGTGGGCATAGCTAATTAAAGTGTTATGGTTGTCCTTGGACTGGGAGGCTATTCTTACCTCAAAATTAGCTTTGGTAGACTCGATTTGCCCCTGAGTTGTCTATTTAGATTTACAAAGAGGTTAGTATCCTGCTGGGCATTGCATTTCCTAACCTTTTCCATGACTTTCTTCATTTTATTGTACAACCTATTTATTTTAGGATTCTACTAGGGTTGCTTGGTTTTGAGTTTCTTAGAAGCAAAGTCAATGCTGTGTTAAAAATTTTGAGTTTACTCTGAGCTTATTCCTAGTGGACACAGCTGCCTCAGTGCTTTTATTAACATAACTGTACAGAGTGTCTATGAAGATTTCCACATAGGAGGCTGTATTCTCAGGACTTACTGGGGCTTGAACTTTTGCCATGTCATCACTTAATAATAGGAAGTTTGCCTAAGAATAGTTCTTAACTGCTATGGGGTCAGTTGCAGTCATGGTTTCTATTTTTGTTTTTAAGGAAACAGTTGTATGGTCAGATCACACCAGAGAAGACATTACATGAAGGGAAGAGGGTGCAATGTTCTCCCATGTTTAGGAGTACCATATCTAGTATGTTTGTGCTCCAGTGGGTGTGTTGACTTCCTGATCCAGGAAATTTGTGTTAACAAAATCTTGGAATCTTTGGGCCTGCACATTAGGAGTCATGTATGAAACCCAGTTTATAGATGGTTAGTTAAAGTCACCCATGAATATGGTATTGAGTTGAATGGTGAGTATCACAAATACATTTATGTATGAGTTATTTCTTGTGTCAAAAAAGGGGATCTGCAGCTTGCAAGGATATGATATGGTACTTTGCCTATAGTCATTTGGACATGGAGAAGTGCTCAAGTGCATCACCATGTTTGAGCAGCCTTGAGGTGAACTTATTTTGATGACGGAACTGAACTTGACTGCAGAAACATAACAAACCTAAACAATGAAACAATCTACAGTGCAGTGATTTATATAACTAGACAGTGATCCAACCAGTGGACACTGCAAAAGGGCAGGAGTGCAAAAAGCAGTTTAAATGACAGTTGTTAAAAATATAGCACTCTCAAATACTTTAGTGTGTAAATTTAACAATTCATGCAGAGAAATACTAAATAATGCTCAGAAATAACAGTAGTAATTACAATTACTTGAAGAAAGTGCAATTTAGTAATGCAAGGTACTTATCCACTGAAGGATGTCACTAGATTCAGTCAAGATTCTTTGTACTCAATGGCATGGACCTCAAGTATGTTTTAGCCCTGCAGAAAACAGCCAAGCTTTGTGCAAATGTGATGTCTTTATAGACGCTCAGAACAACCAGTAAAACAGTAAAATAGCCACTGGACCATCAAAATTAGCAGAACGTTTCCTTAACTGATATACAGCACTAAAGTTGACTAGGCTACCCTCATCTCCCACCATAGAGTAGTACTAATCCATGAGATGGACTGGCATCAAGTCCAGGACTGGTTTCTGCCTTATGCTTTTGTTTGCTGAGATAAGCTTCAGCTCCCTATGTGCATGAATTAAAGTTTATACTGAAAGTGAACTGATGAATGAATGACATTAAATGGGGTAACTCTTTAAAGTGTTGTGTTTGCCAAACTACATACGTGGCATTTTGTTTTCAAGTTCCTTCACTAAATTTACTAATTCGTGTAATGTCTTAGCTAATAAAATAAATATTCATTCTCCTGATTTTTTCTTCTGACTATTCAAAATGTATAATTCTTTCACATATGTACACAAGATAAGAGCAGGCTGTATATTAAACAAAATGAAAGGTGAAGCGCTGTCTCTGAGTATGTAAAATATGTACTTAACTGGTGAATGGACTGACCCTTCACGAACCATTTTCAGCTATAAGCTACCCTATGCATGGAGATTTGGATTAGCTAATACTTCAGAATAGTCAGTCAAATAAAATGTTTTAATGTGTTTAGAGACAAAGCAAGATCATTAAGAAAAAAACATTTGGACACAAACGTGGTGTGAAAATTGACAGACAGCAACTGGTAGCTAAGAGTGAATGCTTCAGCCTAACATTGTGAGTTGAAAACCTTAACTCCTCAAGTACCATGTTTCATCAGTAAAATGAATATAGCCAGGTCAGTTCCAGATTTATTCCATCATCTTAAACATAGTCACTCTTCAGATTTCTATTTTATATGTGACTGGCTGTTTATTATATTCTTTATATTGCATTTTCAACATTAAATATAATGCATGAGGTTATCCAGGTTTTCTATATATCTAAAAACCCTTCATATACACAGAAGTGTAGTTCTTGCTTTAGTCAGCATGGGCCACTTCCATTAAAGTGCAGAATCTTTCAAGATTTGCAGTAATATCATGAGCTATGCATTAAATAGCAGGCTTCTTTGAAAATGTTCTGATTGTTGTGTCCTGTATTACTCAATGTCCCCACAGACTGAAGCATGCTATTCAGTAGTATGCTAACATTTTGTTTGGAAATGGGACCAACATTTTCAATAACTCATATAAGATAACATGAAATATTTTCATACATTATGAGATGCAATATTCTGTAGGAATAATTATGTGACCATGCTTTAGAAGAAGAATCCCTTCAACAATCTTTACCAAGGGAAAATGCACTGACAATATGCTGGCCTTGGCATATTTGCAAATAATCAGAACAAAATAATGTTACCATTGTTTTCTTTTTCCTGTTTTCTTATTCATTTTATTTGTATAACATTTATAATTTAGTATTTTAACAAATTGACACCTGAATTCAGTAGAATTTCATACTTCCTGATACCTGTTGACCTCCTGGCCAGACAGTTTTCATCTACACCTAAATTACTGAGAGAGCAGTTTTGCTACCAGCCTGTAGACACATTTACATGTCTTGAGAATGGCAAAAGTTAAGAAAAATACAAACACTGTGCATCAAACATTCATTTTCATAATGGTGATTTAATATTGAAAAAGTAATTAGATAATACTTACATTTTGTTACTGTAATTATACCATCTGTTAATATGTCTCCAATAACCATTGTAGATAGATCTCGACTCTCAGTGTGATTTTGTTTGTGCAGATTTGATCTACAATTTGCAGCAAAAGCAATTTTTGGAAGTGCTACCCCATTCTTACAAAATTTGCATAATTCTGGTTTGTATGCATCTTTGCATATTCAATGTTAAAAATGTAGCATAAAATTGCATGCACAGATGCTGTGGAGAGAAGAGGTACACAGCGCACTGCTCGCAGCAGTATGATGCTGCACCATTCTCCTCAGTCTCCTCACCGTGTCCTGAGTGTGGCTCAGCTTCAGCAATGAGGAGGCTAAGGCCTAGGGACTGCATTTAATGAATGATGAGATGTACTGCTGACAGCTGATTGTTAGCTGATGAAAGGATAAAAAAAAACAGTTTTTTTTTTTTTTTCGGTGGGAGAGATGAGACAAGAGGAAGAGCAAAATAGAAAGCAAGGTAAATGGGAAAGACTTTCTTTATTTGAGATAGAGCACTGACTCATTCTGTAAAATTTCAGTCTCAACCTGGGGTCAAAAACTGACCAGACACACAAAATATAGCTGAGTACAATAGCACATAAGTGGCATAAAACCAGAGCAATGGTAGAGTAATGCTTTGGATATATTATAAATTCAATATATTAATTTAAAATTTGTACAACAGTTTCAAAGATTTAAGAGATCAGAGTAGAATAATTTAGAGATATGAAAAGGATTAAAAGAGCTTAGTGGTTGAATAAGAGTGAAGTGTTAAAGTAGACTTAAGTGCTGTGACCTGAGGGGTAACAGGTACATCCTCCTTAATGTAATTTTAGTAGGGAATGGAACTTGGCATAGGATGGTGAGTCTCTAAATGCAGGTGGAAGGGACTCACAAACTGAGAATGTATGGTAAGAGGTATGTAGCTTGAATTGTGGGATTTGCATTTTAAGTCCTGGGTGTTCAGGTTTCTTAGACTGTATGCGCGGGCATGTCTTATTAGTTTTGATGGTAAAGGAAGGAGGTTCATATAGGTGCTCAAAGAGCTGTGATCCTAGAAATAATTCTACTGTTTGGTTAACTGAGAGCCGGGTTGCTTTTTTATTGCTATATAGTGGTGGTCATTTCTTAGAAAGTAAGTAATAAATGTACATATTTTGTTTTCTAGTGTTTGAATAGTTGTAGAGTTTGTATTTATTTATTTATTTATTTAACATTTGTTCACCAGGAAAGTGCGACTTTCAAAAGAAGGCCTGAGGAAAAATGCTCTAGATGCATATCTTTGTTTTAGTAGAGGCTGCTGACATAAGAGCGAGACTAAATTCAAATTCTGAGGTTAAGAGAGTAGGATTCCTTTCCCTATTGCAGATCTGGAGGTGTATGAGTAAAAAGAGGTGGAGTGTAAGAGAAAAGAGGATATTTTTATGTCCAGAAAAGTAGGGATTCATTTTTTAGTGTATTATTAAGATACAGGTGGAAACTAAATAAGGGGTCTAACTAGACACCAAAAAACATGAAAGACGAGACAAGCTCTAACAGATGCTTGATGTGATCATAGATTGTTAAAGCTTTCTTTGGTCTATTTAGTACTAAAAAACATTGATTTAATGTTGGATGTATTTATTATGAGGTTTTTAGCAGTAATCCACTCACTGAGGTGACTGAAGTCAGACTGTAGATCTTGCTGTAAGGTCATTATGGAGCATTTGGAGTGGTAGAGGACCATGTTATCTGCATATAGGACAGTAAGGTAAGGCAGTTCCAATGGAAGTTTATTGATGTATAAAGAGAGAAGAAAAGGGGGAAATGAGAGATCCTTGAGGTATACCTTTGAGTAATGGAGAAGAGAAAGAGGTACCAGAGTTATAACTCAGTGAGAAATGGCATTTAGTCAAATATCTTGGGAACCAATGAAAAACATTAGGGTTAGGTACAGACGTGGTATGAACAGAGGCAAAAATGGTAGACAAATGGTAATGGGGAGGTCTATACAACTTGTTGGGTATGGGGTGTGGCACAAGAGAAATGGAGCATGCAATAAGGCAAGATATGAGAAGCTGAAGTGTCATATCCCAGTTCAGAGAGACATTACAGGGTGATGCATCAGGCTGTCTGTCTGGTGGTCTGGTCCACCTGAACAAAGCTACATTTCCCTTCAGGAGGCTGTCTAACTGAGCAATATATCTGTGTGTGTGTGTGTGTGTGTGTGTGTGTGTGTGTGTGTGTGTGTGTGTGTGTGTGTGTGTGTGTGTGTGGCACGCATGTGTGGGTATGTGTACATGTGTTACTAACATGCTTGCTATGCTATACTATGCCAAAGCAAAAGCAGTGCCATCTCAGGTAATGCAGACAGGCTACCTCCCAGCCTCTTTACACACTTGCACATCTGCCACAACGTCAGCAAGGGCAGGACATACAAGACATTCCTGCAGAGAAAAATTTATCATCCAGACTTGCAATAAGACAAAATGGGATGGTAGTCATAAGTGAGTCTACCCACACATTTTATTCACTATTTTAGGAGACATGACAGTCCTTGTGAGGGTAAGTAATTGTGGCTGGATGCAACCCTCTCCTACCTCCTTTGCAAGGTGACATGATTTGCATCACCCTCTTATCATGCTAAAAGGGAAAGTGCACATCAGCGAACTGCGATGATGTTGTAAGGTGAGATGGTAGCCTGTAAATCGTGCCCATAATGTGATTTCTACAGAGCAGATACACACATATACCTACAGAGGTCTCCAGCATAAGCTCATGGCCATGAGCTGTTAAAGATAAGCATAGGTAATAGGCTGCATCTTGTGATGCAGAGGTTCTGCAGCAAAATTTAGTAAGTCATAGACTTTCATACCAGCTGACCTACTTTGCCTGTGTGCCTCTCAAATTGGTATAAACTATTGCAGTCTTGAAGGTGTAAAGGAAGTCATTTCCCATAGTTCGTTGTTTTTTTGTTATGTGTTTTTAAAGAATGATTAAACTCTTGGACAATTTATCTTATTGGCGGAATTTTTCTGGACATTCATTCTGCATTGTGCTGCTAAAGGAATACATTTGGCTATTTAGCGAGCTGTGAACCATTTTTTGTAACGGTGGTTATTCTTGACTGTTGAGTACAACTTTGAGGAGGGACAGCCTTGATTGTGTGGTGTTTTGGAAGTCATTTGGATTTACCAAGCTCTGCTGCATACTCAGGTAGCATTATCAGAAATAGCATTATTATTATTATTATTATTATTATTATTATTATTATTATTATTCATTAATTAAGCTCCCCCAACCTCCCACAATAATATTTAACCTGTTCTTCCAGGCATTCTCTTTCTTTTTTTTTTCCAACCACACATTATTTCAACCAAAGCAAATTTGTAAAACTGTAGATCTGGCACTGACCTGTGGCCATTTACTGCACTGACTGGTTGTTTTTTGGTCCATCTTGGTGCCACCATGTACTCTGATTGTCATTGTCTGGGTGGTGGTTGTGCCGTTGCAAGTTGTTCTTGTTCCACCACACTCATCAGGTGATGATGCTGATGCACCTTCCTGGCTGGTTATTTATGTGTGCAGAATGACCATTCCACTAACAGGGGCTACCTATCTTGTCTCTTTGCCACCATATTACGGAGCTTGCAACATTCAGAAAATATCCTCAAAGTCTGTTAGGATCATTGTGGAGTTCCCTATTCCCAGACATATCAAGGCAGCAAAAGAAGTCTTTGAGCAGGCTTTCAACATGTTCTACATTATTGCGGGGTTGTGCAAATGTGGAGTTATAGTGGTGCTTGATCACATTTTATGACTTTTGTATTGTTGTCAGAAAATTCTGTGGCTTTTGTATGACACTGTTTGCATGTAAGAGATGGCAGTATGGCTGAGATGTGTGTGTCATAACTGCAAATCCTGTGAACTACTTATGTGCTGTTTAAGCATGTTGGTTATTGTTCCACATGCATTACATGCTACCTGGCATTTCTCAGAATGGTAGCCCTTTTTGTTTAAAAACCTTTGTGACTATAGACCAGGTAAGGCCTCTGTCACTTAAAGTGTACATTCTATGGTACAAACACTGAGAAAGGAATGTTATGTTACCCCACCCTGCCCCCAAATTCCTCCCACCCTTAGTGCTGCTACATTTATCGGTACTAGACCACACTCCACTTTTTTAAACCAATCAGTAACAACTGGTCACTCAACAGCACCACCCTCAACCCGATACCATCAGCCCTATAACTCTACTATTCCTTTTGTCTAAGTTTGAAGTCCCATTCAGAAGATATGCTATCACCCAAAATAGTCTTAGCTCTACTCCTACCCCTTTTACTCATCCTATATCTCCTACCCTCCTACGAATACCAGGATCACCCAGGTTTGCACTACCCTAAATTCCAAACATCCATCCCATCTACAACAGATAATTATGCACCCTTACTCACTCCCCTCATGCTTACCTATTTAACCTCTAAATACTACCAGATTACTAAACCTAGTTACATTAGTTATAAAACTAGATACTATTACAAAACTTTATTCAAAATCTTAAAACTCATACTCAGGATACACTACAACCTCACAAAGGATGGTGGCATCCACCCAAACTCTGGTCCATCCCCACCTGTTGGCCCTATTCCCTCTACTATATCCCCTACCACCATAGCTCCAACAAATAGACCTCCTAGCTCACTGCTGGCCTGCCATCTAAACATTAGGAGCATAAATAACAAAACTCAGCACCTGCATGCTCTCTTAGCTATTCATTCCCCAGATATATTATGCCTAACAGAAACGTGGCTAAAGCCTGCCACCAAGGACCATGAGATTCTACCACCAGTGTATAATATGTTTCGACTAGACCGTACCACCAGAAAGGGTGGTGGGGTAGCCATACTTTACAAGTCTACCCTATCTGTCAGCATAGACACCCAACAACCACCCCAGTTTAATAATGCTGAAATTCTTATCTCAAAACTACAAATTAGCCAAAAAAAAAAATGTAAACATTTTCTGTGCCTACATTCCCCCAGGGAGGAACATAGAAACCTTAGAAGACTTCTTATATTGGTTATCCAATAACCACCCCCAAGAAACAATTGTTCTTGTAGATTTCAACATTGACTGGGACACTTGCTCTTGTGAAACCCCCACAACCCATAACCTCCCCCACCAGGACAGGAAAACCCAATAACAAGGAAATTACCCTAGACTGGATATTTGTCAATACCCATCTTCAATCTTATAAATCAGGCACTTTGCCTGATGACCTAAGTGACCACCTGTCTCACCTATGTAATCAAGCTCAAAGTAGACTGCTCCTACCAACCCACCTATAGAACATTAAGAAACAACAACATTTTTATTCTCATCAAGTTTCAAAATGAACTTAAGGCATGCAACTGGTCAGTACTAAAAAGTCTCCCCCTAGATGAAGCAGTAGCATACTTCAACACCAAGTTCCTTGCTATTCTTAACTCACATGCTCCCAGACACTCTATTAGAACAAAAGCTAATATTGCACCATGGCTTTCTAAAGATACCAAAACAAAAATTTCACTCAGAAACAAAGCATGGGCCACCTACCAAAAAACCAAGGCACCACTTGATCAACTAAGATTCATTCAGCTAAGGAATGACACCAAAAAATCCATAACACTTGACAAAAAGAACCACTACTACCATCTACTGCAAAAGCACCAAAACAAACCTCAAACGTTCTGGGCAGGAATAAACAAACTACTCCACCCAGGGCAAACCGCCACTCCACCCCACTCAGCTTCCCAACAAAAATCCCCAGTAGACATTGCTAATAACATCAACAGCTTCTTCACAGAGACTATCCAGTCTCTAGCTAGCCAACTCTCACCCAATGGTTCTAATTCTAATGTAGCCACACCCAGTACCCAAACATACTTTACCTTCCAACCTGTTCCTACTCAACTTATCAATGCCCTACTTAAGAAACTAAGACCCACCATCCTGGCTACCGACCTCCTCCCAGCAGACTATCTGCAAAAGGCTGCTGATGCCATAGCATACCCCATCTCTATCTTGATCAACAGAGCTATATCTGAAGCTACTTTACCCACTATATGGAAAATCTCTCATGTCATACCTCTCCATAAAGGAGGCAGTTCCACTGAACTGTCAAACTTTAGATCCATAGCTATTCTGTCACCTCTAGCTAAAATTATGGAGAAGTATGTAAACGTGCAGTGCATGCACTACCTCACACAGAACAAGCTGTTATCCAACTTTCCGCATGGCTTTAAGCCACACCGCAGTACTACTTCTGCCCTCCTTTCTTTCTTTAACGTCATTAACCACAACCACAATAATAACAAACTATCCTCAGCACTCTTTCTAGATCTATCCAAGGCTTGTGACATGGTTGACCACAAAATGCTTATAAATACCTTGAAGGCCTTCTCCTTAAACAACCATGCACTCCAATGGTTTCAATCCTACCTGCAGGGCAGGCAAAAGGCAGTACCGTGGCAGGACAAGCTATCATCTCACCTACCCATCACATTAGGAGAGCCCCAGGGCTCGATACTAGGACCCTTTCTTTTCTCTATCTTTATCAATGACCTTCATTCAGTCATCCCAGATGCTACCTGCATTCAATATGCGGATGACTCCACCTTGATTTGTTCTGACACCTCACCAGCTACTTTATTCACATTAACCCAAATTACCTTCAATACAGTGGAAAAATGGCTCTCCAATCAACATCTAATCCTAAACCCCAACAGAACTAAGTTGCTTCTCTTCTCCCCCACATGCAGGACCCCTCTGCCAGCCTTCAACATAACTGCTAACAATGGCACTATCATCTCCCCAGAAGCCCAAACTAAACTACTAGGTGTTATAGTTGATAACAACCTGAAGTTTGATGCGCATATCAATCAAACTATCAAAACCATTAATAAAAAACTTGGCTCTCTACAGAATCAAACCTTTCCTTACCCCACTTGCTAGAACTGTAATTGCCCATTCCCATCTGCTATCAACTTTTCTCTATGCCTCACATCTATTCTCAAACTTAAACAAAACAGATCTTAATAAACTATCATCCTGCTATAACCACATTGCCAGATTTGCTACTGGCACAGCCTACCAGACACATTACTGTCACAACCTAAATTGCCTAGGATGGCTTGAACTGCCAAACCTACTGCAATTCAACCAGCTAATAGTGGCACATAAAGTCCTTTATCAACAAGAAAATACACCTGCACTAAAAAATATTATCAGCCCCTACACCAGCACCCGGCCACTGCTATCATCCACAAGACTCCTAGTTCAAACATGCAAATCCAAATACTCAGCTGGGGACTCTCTGTGTGTAAACTCTGTTGGAAAAATATGGAGCAGAATTCCCAGCTGACTTGACCCTAGAACCCTCACTAACTCAATTCAAAAACAAACTCAAGAAATACTTCAAAACTCATTGGTTATGTCCTTGCACTAACCTCGACTAGTGACCTCTCTGTTTCTTAGGTGCTTTACCTTCAACTACTTCTAACTTTTTTCTACCACTCCATTTCAGGAAGGGTCAATTGTATAACTGCTGCTCAGTGTGTCTTAAACCTGAATCTAATGTTCTGTATGTTTAACTTTGAAAATAATGTTATGTTTTGTAAAGTGTTTTATAATAAGTACTATATGTGCTAAATGCTGGTATTGCTTATGACTGTAATCTGCTTGAAACTAGCATTTACTAAATGTTCAATGTGCATTATTATCTTGGAGCTTTTCTCCCCGGGCCTCCGCTGAAAATGGACATGTATCCAGTTGGACTATCCTGGTCAACAAATGCAAAATAAATAAAATAAAAATAAATGTCATAGAAAACAGACATGGAATTAATTATCTCTTACAGTTTGTATTAAATCATTTATGATCCTTCACAAGAAGAAGTATTATACAGAAGAATGGATTGGGGATTCTACAGGATGAGAACTCCAAAAATGCCACTTTGTTACCATTTAGTTTCTTAATGGTCTCTGCATCTAGTGTGGAAAAATCTATACATAACATGGTCTCCACATGTATGGAAAGGCCACATATTCCTACCAACTGATTACACGGGTAATACATGTCAATCAAGATTTGTACAATGTCCTGACTGACTACAAAGAGGGCCATAATATCTTGATTAGTGAAGCTGTGAAAGGTCAGTTGGCACTGGAGGTCTCAGCCACATATCAGTGGGAACTAATTTTGTTAAGGATGACAGTATGTAGCAGAACAATGGATAATGTGACTCTGAGCAGTCTTGCTTCATGCAGCAATTATATTTTTGGCATGCTTTGTTCTTTTATGGTCGATGGAACATTGCTGCATAATTCACATTATAAAGACTATGAATCATGGCTATGTTCATCTGAAATACTTTCTGGTATCATTAGGATTTCATCTGTATGTAATTAAGCAGTCATTTGTATATAACTTCTGATCTTCATTGATGGGGCTCACTGCACAAGTGCATATCATGGGATTATGAGTCGATACAATCATGTGTCAGTCTAAACATTACTAATTCTGATGGAAATGCACCCTACATACTATGTAGTTTGTATGTTAACAATGCCTTTGCTCTAAGTACATGTGCTCTAAGAGCTCATATGTTCTTGCACATCACAACATTGTAAGCTGAAACTAGCATTTGTGCAGGGGGAAGGTTCCCTTTATCCCCTGTGTGAGTTACTACTGTCGCCACATTTTTATGTTATGGAATCACACTATGAAGTTTTTTTCAGCTTGGATAAAAAGTGATTACTCATAAATATGAAAAAAATGTCATTCTTTCCTCATGACTTGTAAACTTTAGAGTTCACAACAATATATAAGAGTTTGAGCCAATATGCAATGCTGCAACATGCAGTGAGCAAAAAGAAAATGCACAATGAAGCTTCTAGCTAACATGTTCAAAAAAAGCAAAACACAAGGAGTTCAGTCTTGAGCAAGCCAAGCTAAACTGTATAATGCTGATTCTGCATTTTTAGTTTGTCAGTGACTTAAATACAATGTTTGCATTTTGTTGGATTACGTGAGGGTGGATGACTTCAATGATTCTGCTTATATGGATCGCTGCTGAAAGAATTTTCAATGCAAAAAAACATTCATTTAAGAAATAAAATGATGGTTGCTATTGTCCCATATAGTGTTTTTTATCTACAATATAAAAATCAAGCAAATGCTCTTTTACACTGTAATCAAACTTTAGCTCGGTATTTCACAAACCCAGCAAAATGGAAAGAAACTGCTTCCTACATTTATTTGATTTTATATATATATATATATATATATATATATTTATATATATATATATATATATATATATATATATATATATATATATATACATATATATATATATATATATATATATATATATATATATATATATATATATATATATATGGGTCTATTTTGTTTCATTGAAAGCTCATTTCATTGAATCTCGTTTCACTGAAGAGAAGTACTGGCACTGTGTAGAGTACGGTAAGGCAAGTAAAAGGTATATGCCCATTTTCCCACCGTAGTGTGATCCTGGAGTTAGTATATATAGTTAGGAGGGGTGTGGGAGGCACAGTTTGGGTATATATTATCTTCTAGAAAGAGTTAGTCATTGGTGCTGTAAGTATGCATGTCTATGGTTTTAAATGTATTGTTGTGAAGCTTTCGGTGAAATACAATATAAAACCAAACTAGGTGGGGTGCCTCCCACAACTCCCAATGTGGGGGCTATGCCCCCACCCCTCCAACTATATATACTAACCACAGGATTGCACTACTGTGGGGAAAAGGGCATATACCTTTTACTTGCCTTACAGTACTCTACACATTGCCACTACTTCAGTTCAGTGAAATGAGTTTTCACTAATTTGAGCTTTCAGCAATTTGGTCAGGGTGATTTCAAATTCAGTGAAATGAGCTTTCCTTGAAACAAAGTAGACCCATATACATATCTATCTCTCTCTCTCTCTCTCTCTCTCTCCCTCTGTATATATATATAAATATATATATATATATATATAAATATACACATAATAATTATAGATGTGCATAGATATATACACACACACACTGTGGCAGTTTTGATTGTGTCTTTGAAGTAGTGTACTATATTACATCTTCAGATAATTATTGCTTTAAAATAAACTGACCTTTTACATTTCCATTGTCTTATGTAACACAATATGCTGATGAACCGCTACATTAAGTAACACAATTTTTGATAGTTTTGCTGGCATTTTTCCCAGCCTAAAATTGTTGCAGCATCGAGACAGTTGTCAATACACCAAAGACATTTAGTAACAGAACCTGATAAGTTATAATTGGGTCTCATAAACACCTCACTGTCACAACACTTGGGTACAGACAGGTGCTAATGGTATCTTCTTCAATCTGTCAGGATGCTGCTAATGGATGTTACTGCTCCAGAACAACTAACACTTGGCTTGCACTGAGCTGTAATCTCTTGAAAGATCAGACAACTAGTGCAGAAGTTTCTTCAGTCAGATCGCTTCATGTACTAGTAACCAACAAGTAGCCACTAAGGACTGTTTTTGTCTAATTCCTTTCTGAATGGCTACCCTTTGTTGATTTTGTGTCCAGGTAAACTATTTCAGAACTTTTCTGAAGTAAGTTTTTGCTTCCAAGGTCACAGCAAAGAACCTTCTTTATATTCTATCGAACATATAAGATGTTACAGCAATATGATTACAAGTGTCTACAATTTTCAAAAGCAATTTTCTGCAAAATAGATTTGCACACAGCTTGTTTAGATATGAGATTGCTCACGCAAAACAAAATCTTGTGTATGTAGAGTTCAAAAGTTTGATTTATTAATTATTCAGGGTCATTTGGTAAGATTTATAGTTCTTCACATGTAAGGCAGTATAGGTATGTTAACATTATGGGATTGTGAGCACAAAGTTACATTTCTAACTATACTTATTTCAAAGTTATGTACCTGTCAGGTCCAGTTTTAAGGTACACTTACCATTAAGGTAGATTAATAGTATGTGTACATTTTTAATTTGCTTTTTATTTATTTGATCTTTGTTTACTGGGAATGTCCAGCTGGGCCAGAAGAACCCATTTTCAGTCATGGCCCAGGGAGAAAAGCTTCATAAAACTATATGTATCAATGAACAAGCATAGACGTATAGCAAATGTTTTTGTGTCCCTGCCTATCTTTTCAGTATGACTCATGAAATCCCAAATTCTGCTTCATGACATCCAGCATCATTTCTCATTCTACCATAAAAATTCCTTCCTCGGTTTCATTTTTTTACTTTTACTTGAGATAAGTCAGATTTCAATTTAGTATTCTTTTTATAATGCACAGTGGTGCAGTAGGTGGTGGTTTTGCATCACAGCAAGGGGTTCCCAGGTTTGATTCTCACTTGAGGTGCTTTCTGTGGGGACACTGGTTGTCTGAGGGTTTTCTCCAGGTGCTCCAGTTTCCTCCCACATTCCAAAGACATGCAGTAGGTGGATTGGGCACTCTAAATTCCCCATAGGTATTAGTGTGTGTATGGGTGGTATGAAAGAAAAACTGCATAAAGGATAGCAACCCAGTGGTATGAGCATTGGCTCTAGATGATTGTCACTTTTGAAATGACACCCCAACCATATTTTCAAAAATGGGAAAAAGGGGTTGTGAATAGATTATTTTTATAATGAATGAACCATGCAGTAAATAGCATGTATTGTCTCATTAGGAATCATATTATCTTGTTGTACACTTATTTTATGTTAACGATATACCAAACAGAGACTGAAAGTTTCATTCTGACAGTGGAACAGAAAGTTATAACATTCTGGCCAGCTGTTATACTGGATAGAGGATGAATGAGAAAGTTTACCCCAGGACTGCCCCCTGTTCTGCTAAAGGACAGGGGCAGTTCCTAAAAGCTATATCCCATGCATGTTTCCTCACAAATCATCTATGGTATGAACCCATTTATTCTCATTAGGGGTAATATCAACCATGAGATGGTTAAGGCCAATCTTTAACCAAATGGGATAAGTTATTCTGAACACAAAAAGGGAAATTGGCCAGGCTTAAAATGGCCCACAAGGACAATTAGTGTAGTACTTTTCTTTGAACCTATGAACCTAAGACTGAAACTTGAGTTTTAAGTTTGAAGGATACATCCCTAATAAGTTGCTATTTTTAACTGTTGGCATATATTTATCCTGATAAAGGTAAATACAACTTCGTTGTATGTCTACTGCTCTCCCTGATATACATACAGGCCTGCTATTGCTACTCATTTAAATATTATGAAATCATCTAGAGCATTATTCCATTTTAACTGTGTCACCACAGATCATAAATCACTACATTTAGAATGCCAACAACCAAATGTCCAACAAAACGTTAACTAGATTCAGAATATGTGCAGCAAGAAAATGTATGCATTTTTAAAAGTCTCTTATTTCTCTTCAAGGCCAAGTAAAATTTGTTATAATAGCCACGGAGTAGCCACTCTGAGCAGGTAAGTAAAGTCACATTTCATAGGCCTTTCAGAGTAACTCAGATAATCCATGTTACTTTTCAGTGTGAGAAAATAACACATACATATCGTGCAAAATCTCTGACTACCTCACTATCAATGATCTGGGGCAGAATCAGCCAAACTACTCAAAGCATTCAGATTCCTAGACTGTCATTTCAGCCATGATGTCTCTGTCACCTGCCAAAGTAATACCACTCTTCAGTCAGTCAAGTAGACAAGGCAGTCTGTTCAGGATCAAGCAAAATATGTTTCACTGATTGCCAGAGCAGAGAAGCCAGCTATCACTTTTCTTTTTTGTTGTTCTTACATTTGCCACCTTGTTTTATACATATATCAGTGTATAGCTTCCCCAATGCCATTTACAAAAGGATTGTGTAGACTGCTGTAATTGTGTTTGTACACAATTACTAAATACTTCCCTTTTCTTAATAGAATGTACAACATGTATAACTCCCTGGCTATCAAAAATATTTTTTACACGTTTCCTTTTTATGAAAACTTCATCCATTTGCAAAAGCATCTGACAGTGTTTTGATTCTGAAACTTTTATTCTTTGTGCATTTTTCATTATTCTATTATACTGTTATCACAATGTTATGCTTTATTTTCCTTCATTTATTCAGAAATGTTGTGAGTCTTCCTAACTTATCAATCATACCCTTTTACTTCAGTTCATGTTGAGAAATTATATCACATTGCATTTTGCTTGATGGAAGAAGAAAGTAGTTTGCCTACCATGATGTACTTATGTGGATTTAGTTTACTATATTTCCTCTCTACCTTACTTTCCCTCCAGTATTTGCCTGTATATCTCATGCAATCTTTAATTTAGCACTACAGTCCAACTCCATCACCCATTCTAGAAATTCATTACATGTGGCCACAGATTTCTTTTTGAAGAAATACTGTTGCCGGTACAGGGAGTAGTTCACACTTGCAGCCTGTTGCCTGTTCCACCTCTTGCTACATTCTTAATTCCTGTTCAAAGCAAACAGTTTATACAGCTTGACATGACACTGTGGGCTCATATAATACATCCAGTGTCCATTTATAAGAAGTCTACCTTGTCTTGATTATTGTTCTGGTCACTCTGCACTAGACTTCCACCAGCAGAGCCACACCTCTTTCCTTGTATACCTTCTTGAAATTTATAGCACTGTGATGCCCCTGCACTGGCCCAGTAATCAAGGAGCCTCAATCCCCACCACTGGCAGCAGTGGGGAACGTTTACACTGGGAGGATGACAACTACACACACAGTAAAGTGCAATTACACTTAAGAGCACACAGAGATCACAGTCAGTCTGGAGCTGGTTTCTCCCTCTTTCTCCAGATCCCCAATAAGACTCCCCACTGCCACAGCTATAAGGTTGAGATCTCAGCTGAGTGGCAAAGCCAAAACCTCCAGCACTTTCTCTCTGTCCAACCAGTGCTTTATGTCCCTGCCCAAGTAGCTGACACACACACTTTGAGATTTGATTGATATACAAACACACAGACACACACAGACACACAGGCACACACACACACACACACACACACACACACACACACACACACACACACACACACACACACACACACACACACACACACACACACACACACACACACACACACACACACACACACACACACACACACACACACACACAGACACACACACACACACACACCCACACACACACACACACACACACACACACACACACACACACACACACACACACACACACACCTGGGAAATGCTGGCACAGGTTTATTACCTAGGATCCCTTCTGCCTAGACAATAAGGTAGTTCTGACTGCCACCAGACAACTCTTTATCAGCTACTTAAGGCCCTTAACAAAGGCTGCCCAATCCTAATGTATTATCCAAATGGTACTCTGACCAAAAGCAAGTCTATTTAGGATTGGCCTGCACAGTGTCACCAAATAGATATGCAAGTATTCTAAGAGCTTAAATATGTCTCACAGATATCAGCCACAAAGATAGGTTTAAATATATTTAATAAAAAATAAATAGTAAAAGAACAAGACAATACTCAGTAAGTACTCAGTTACATCAGAGTTCAAAATCACAGGAAATATTTACAACAACATTGCAGGACAGTCTCAAATAAATAAAGAAACATCTAAGCTATACTTTACTATACTCCTATCTAAATCTAAAAAAGTTACTATGCCTTAAAACTTACTTACAGCAAGGCAAGTGAAGAAGATGGTGATGAGTGGATGTTTCTAAGTCAAAGACAAGATACAAAATGCACAGTCTCTCTCTGAGAGAGTTCTTAAATTAATATCAAATATTACTGCTGGGTTAGCTTGGATTACATCACTTTTTGTCACCTGACTTTAATTTCCAAGCTAAACCCCCAGTATAGCATTTGACATCTCCTTGTGAAAATTACATATCTTTCTGATGTTGTCAGATCCTGGAAGTCATAAAACAAAAAAACACTGCTATATCTCAAACCTAGTAATTACGTCTCTTTCAAGAAAATACAAAAACTTACATCTCTAGACATTGTGTCTGCTACTGCACTGAAACTGAGAGATAACATACTGAGAGATAACATTTATAGCACAATCGTAAAACAATTTCATTTCAACTATTTTCTTGAAATTCTGCAAGTTAACTCTGTATGTTCTAGTTTCTACTGTTCAAACATATACATTTGCACAGGTATATAGTTTATATACATCTCTGTTGTTGTCCAGTAGGATACACTGTGGACACATCCTTGAAGCTTAGTACTGTACAAACCCTGTTCAACACACACTTCTGTACCTGTATTTTAATATGCACATAACCTATAGGTCTAATACATTTGTAAGAGAAGCATATAAATCATGTTGATATTTGCAAATGACATATGATTATTTACAAAATTCCAGATAGCTGGGCTAGCAGTATTGCCCTATGTCACAAGCATGTTCAAGGTGTGTCAAAAATATGGCTTATAAAAAATACCAGCAGCATACACATGATTATCAATTACTATTCCCATCAATAAAAATAAGCCAAATAAAATATAAGAAATGTTTGTGTTATAGAAGAAGATCTGGTTCATTCAGAGACAGATATAGCAGTTGTAAATCCCCACCATACGTATGTGTAATAACTACTAACTTATCTACATATTGGTTGAAATAGCTATAACATCATATGTAATCGTGGTGGTTTTAAAAAACCTGGGATGGCAGTGTTGAAAGCAATTTTGAAATTCTTAAGGCCCTCAGTTAGTGATATGAGGCTGGCTTTCAAGTAGTCCCTGAATGTAGCTGAATTTGTGTTCAGTAAATTCAGTACTAATTCTGAGGCAAATATTGAGAGTCTAGTCCTCATACTTGATCAAGGAGAGGATGAAATTAGTAGATGTACAGGCAAAAGTAGCATTCATAATGACAAGCTCAATGCATTTATTCTTCCTGTGTGAACTTGACTGATTTTATCTAGGGAGATGATATTAACAAAATATAGGAAAAGCTGGGTGTATTTATTATAGTCTTGTCAGACTCCCATTTGATAGATGATGGAGGCACTTAGAATTAATAGATATGGAATACATTTTGTCAAGGTACCTCCTGTGGGCCACAGATGCCATAGAAAAGGATTTGTTGTTAACAGTGGCATGATAACCTGTATCCATCAGGTCAGTACCTTCCCTCCAGTCCTTTAATACCATTCTGAAAGACATTCTAGCCAAAATGTGGCTCTGTTCTTGCTCAGCCCCAGGATAAACTATTTCCCTAAATATAAACATGTGCCTATTCATACCTTATACCTCCTTACACTCCCTTCTTCACTTACTTCCTTACTTAAATCTACTTCTGTCCCCTGAATCTATTTCTAAATATTCCATAACCCTGTGTTTTTCTCTCACTTCATATTGTAATTCCTGTTTGCATTGTACTAACTTATGTTTAATTTCTCTATAAACTGACTAAAATGTCTCTAAATCTTACATCATTGTCATATAAGTTGTATCTGTTCTTAACCAGTGTTTTCATATTATATTTAATTTGGTATAGTTATTTAAACTGTAGATGTTGTTGTATATTATTTTTGATAAATTATAAAATTATTGTTGTTAAAATGTTATTGCAATACTTTGGAGCTTTTCTCCCCATGCCTCTGTTGAAAATGGGAACCTACATAGTCAGACTTTCCTGGTAATCAAATGCCAGTAAACAAACAAACAAACAAACAAATAAATGACTTTATCGATTGTGTTTTTATCTGATTGGCCCTGAAGGATTAACTGGGTAAAAGTCTTTCATCCTGCTAGTATAAAAGTGTTGTGTTTGCAGGATGTGCAAACAGTTTCCAGTGTCTTATATATAAGCAAACCTCTCCAGTTTAAAATCCTGTGTAGGGAATGTTATCTATAGTTTCCCACTGTTCACAGCTGCTCAAAGAGCTGCCAGTTTGTGCACAGGGCAGTACCACTGCAGGTCATCTAACCAGAGTTGCTCAACCTTTGGCAACTTTTGCCAGAGGTCTGGAGAGACTGTTGAAATCCAACGTATACATGTATTCTGTTCACCCTGGAGCCTCCATAAGCAATCTGAAGTCTGAGATCAGTAAATATTTGACTAATTTCAGTTTACCTGGAATTTCTCCACAAGTCATCCAGACCTTTATATCCTTATTAACATATTCTGAGACTGAAACCTCATTAAACTCTTTGCTAACAGTGATGCCTACTAGCCCAGACATTCTCCCACCTAGTACACACAAAAGTTTGCTTCCAGTCAATGGCAACACCCTTATCCAGATCTTAAATGAAGTTGCATCAACTAACTTGACTACCTCCCTACTGACACCCATGATACTATGATAATGCTCAAAGCATGGGTGAAAAGACTCCAGAAAATTGATTATGTCCTTAATCGGGAAGACATGGAGATCCCCAACCATCTGGTGACATAGATCAAATATCTCCTACCCAGTGATGGTGATAGGGTTCAGGAATAACACCCATATTGTCAGCATGCCATTAAGGTCAAAGACATTCATATGGCTGCCTACATGATGGCCATTCTAAATGGTTGTCTCCATTATGATAAATATAACAAGTTCAGGAGAACAAATGGGATTAAAAGCAGTTGGAAAGGTTTGATTGTTGTTGGCATGATGACAAAAATTATACAAAAGGAAGAAAATGAAACAAATCCATGTTGTCTTCCCTCTCTGTTTTTAATTTTTTTTCCCAGCTATTTTATCCTTAGGAATACATTTACTGCTGACACACACTGAGTTGAAAAGATGGAATTTGCTTGGAACACATATTTGTGCTTTCATGATTATAGATGTTTGCCTGTTTTTTTTTTTTTTTTTCTGCTGACTCTGTTACAGAACTCCCTGTCATTACAAAAGAAATTAAACATTTCTGAGCAACTTCTGGGTTTTGTACAAATCAAAGGCAAGTCTCAATATTTGCAGTTAATCACTCTAATTAAGGACTCAAAGGTTCAATAATTTTACTCCCTTTTACATGACAGTGCAAATAACCAAAATGCCTGGGTATGTATTTGCATCCATCACTGAGCACACCACCAACAGCTAATTTAAAGACACTCCTTGAGAAATTGTATATTTGGGTTTATATATTGAAGAAAAACTCTGTCTAATATATTCAGGTAACATAACTGCCCTTGGAATTGTCCTTGTCAGTATGTTCATAGGTTCATCGATGAGTACTAGGCTAATGGCCCTGGAGTCAACACAAGTCCAGCCCAAGAATATTCACAGTTGTCCTGTTGTGCTACTGTTGAGCAAGGCTGTTGAAGTGATCTCCGGGGTGAATTTCCTGTTACCCATCAGCTCATGAAGATTTTTCTTGAAGAAGGCCAGTGGAGTGCTCAGCTTGACATAAATGGGGAGTTTATTCCAGAGTATTGGAAGTCTCTCGGTTAGGAACCTATCCCTCCAGCAGGTTCTGTTTATTATGGTGATGAGGTTGAGGTCTTTGGAGCGTGTGGTGGGGAGAGATTGAGAATTTTTCAGATGAAACATGTCTAGCAACACTGTATCATAAGACATATGCCTAGGACTACAGTCTTAAGTGGGATATGGCTTTATGGACAGATCACTTTATGCTCATATTTTAATCTCCCCCAGTTTCTTTAAAATAATTGTCAACTTTGTTCCCTTATGAGTCAGAGTAGAAGCTTAAATACAGGATGCACCATCCCCCTTGTCATGCCAAGATGCTACCCAATAAGCCTAACCTTTGTCATGTTCAGTAGACTTAAACCTTGGATTACCATCTCAGTGAGGTACTCTGCCCTGGAATTATTATGCTGCAGGCAGTGTACTCACTCTCTACACATTTGGTGCTATTATTTTATATGAAATACAGTAGTTATACTTTTCATGGCCTGTCACAACTCTACTATGTGTATGCATTGTTCTGTTTTATTCCTGGATTCTCCTGACATTGTTTATATACATTGTAACAAGACAATTGGGGATTGATGATCATAATTTCATTTTACCATGATGACAGTGCATAGTGGCTTTAACAAACTCTGTGTGTCACTGGTGGGCTAATGAAAAGGACATTGTGTCTCCGTTGCATCAAGGTACAAACTGTAAATAGCTTGCTGAGTTCTGGAACAACAAAAATGTGCAGTTACTTTCATAACTCTGAAAAGAAACAACAGTTTAAAGAAGTTTATTTGCTGTTGTTAGGGATAGATTCCTGTCCCAGAGACTTCCCATACTCTGGAATAAACTACCTATCTATATCAAACAAAGCTTCTCATTAGCACTCTTCAAGAAAAATCTTGATGATTGGATGGAAAATCGGAATTTCACCCCGGGGATCACCTCTGTGGCTCTGCTCGACAGTGGCACAGGAAAATAATTTTCTTGGGTGGCAAAAGCCAGGATACCTTTTTGGCTGGGCTTGTATAGGCCCCAGGGCCAATAGCCTAGTACCTACCTATGAACCTATGAACAAGCACAGCAGATATACCAAAGCAAACTACTCAGTAATAGTTGTGGTTTATAAGCTGAACAGAAAAGTACTCAAATGAACACTTCATTTCACTGTCAACCCCTGGTGATATGCTGATAAATTATTCAGATTGCAAAAATGCTATATTTTGTACAGCTTAATAAATAATCAGGCAGAGTAATAACCATTTAGAAAGAAATATAATCACAACTTCCCCCTGTAGTTCAAAGTAGTTTGCAGGGCCATACCATTTTCGTTTCCGCTGCCCTTATACTTTGATGTTAACAATTAGTATGAACACAACAGGAAGAAGATCATTTTGCTGCATTTCTCAAAGAATACAGCAGTTTCAGTTACTCACTACCTGCCTTTTTGACCATATATTTTCCATACACTATTGACTAGTCAGTTTGAATCTTTCAGCATTATTTTACTTTGCAAATGTGATACAATTATGGGATACTATGAAAATGTTGTTACATCCCAGATTGTGTTATTGCTGTCTTCTTAAATACTTGTTTGCCTAGATAGCAATTCATAAAAGCAAAGTATTTTTTGCCCATCTACAACTTACAGAGCACATAAAAGCAAGAAACATTGTTATGCAATACATGTAAACCATCCATCTTCCCACGACTGTTAGCACATTAGTGCATGCCTGCCGTGGTACAACAGCTGAGTAGTTAATGTCAAAAAGAAAGGCAACTCTAAAGGTAATGAAGAAAAATGGACCATCTCTGAACTAGATCATGCAGAGCATGGAGTAGGTTTGTTATTTCACAACGCAGTTACAAGTAAAGTTTAAATATTTTGTTTACTGTTAATTCTTAGAGGATGTGTGATTACGTATCTTGTTATGAAATATATGCCCTTATGCAATTACACATAATATACCCAGATGCACATTTATGCTTATCTTTTTCGTATGCACAGATGCCGATAGACACTTGTGAATACCTAATTGGATGTCACAACATTCAGCATATTTCTCCTCCTGAGTCATGCACATTTTATAAAGCAGGCTTCTTTTCTAATATTTATCAGTCTTTTCAGTGACTCACCACTCGGAAAACATCTTTCTTAACCAGCTTAACATTTTACCAAATTAATTTGCCTGTATATAAAAACATGTTCGGTAAGACAGTTTTATTTGTGCTGGTATAATAAAACTTACTTTATGATGAGGCATGTTTAAGTTGCCAGTTCTAGGAAGAGAAACATTGTCAGATCAGTCTGAAAGGACAGCATACTTGACAAATCTAAATGATCTGATATAAAATCAAAGACATTCTAAAAGTTAACAGCTGATATACTCTGAACAATTCTGTATAACAAAGGATGTAAAGATAACAAATGAACAACACAAGCCCTGCACCAGAACATATACCTAATTTATCATTGAATTCACAGATTATTTTATATGCATGATGTTCAATGCCATTATCCAGAGCAGTAATTTTCATAGTATGTTATTTAAACATGAGTAATAATACTACACACAGAATATTATTTAACATTGGTGTGTGACAAATGCACAGAAATGTAACTGATGTTTACCTCTACATTACCAATAGAGAGACTGCTAGTGTGTTTGTATGTTTGTATGTGTGTGTGTATGTGTGTGTGTCTGTGTGTGTGTGTGTGTGTGTGTGTGTGTGTGTGTGTGTGTGTGTATGTGTGTGTGTGTGTGTGTGTGCGCGTGCATGTGTGCGTGTGTGCGTGTGTGTGTGTGTGTGTGTGTGTGTGTGTGTGTGTGTGCATGTGTGCGTGTGTGTGCGCATGCATGTGTGTGTGTGTGTGTGTGTGTGTGTGTGTGTGTGTGTGTGTGTGTGTGTGTGTGTGTGTATATACGTGATTGCGTATTTTGAATTTGTGTATGAGTGTGTGCTTGTATATGTAGATTCTTATGTATAATAACACATGCCCATGAAAGCAAACACACACACACACACACACACACACACACACACACACACACACACACACACACACACACACACATGCACACAAGTGGGCATGCAGAGATAGATAGATAGATAGATAGATAGATAGATAGATAGATAGATAGATAGATAGATAGATAGATAGACAGATAGACAGATAGATAGATAGATAGATAGATAGATAGATAGATAGATAGATAGATAAACATGCACACCCACACTAATAATCTGCATTTTATCATTTCTCCAACCCCAGGATTCAATAAACTCCGTGTAGGTTTTTCAGAATGACTACATGGAGATTACATGTTAACATGATGGCGCACGGCACTCAGTAGTGCACAATGCATATTAATGAGGTGCAGCATGCCTCACCTAGATTTTGTGGCTTGCAACAGCATTGCTGGCTGCTAAACCTTGTAGGAAAACAAGGATATCAATTCCATACAAAGCAGATCACCTACAGATCATCGGTTTGTGCAGAATTATCACCAGGGCTTCACAAATGACTGCCATTCTGCTAGTGTAATAAATCTGCACAAAGGCCAACATAATGAGGGGACAAAGTACCAGAAATAGGAACATATTTGACATAGATGCCACACAATGTGTTAGAATGTAATACTCACAACTTCTTACAGTGAGAAAAATGGAAAAACCCAAACATAAAAAGTTGATAGAATAAATAGGTTGTACATTAACATGAACTTTCTGAACAGCATGAAGTGTGAAACTCAAATGTCAGTCATGAGTTTCTGACTTCACTCCGCAAAGACATGCCAATGATTTGCCAAGAAACAGAAATGTCATGAGAAAATTATCACAAATATGAGACAAAAACTGGGCATTCTGCACAGATCAAGGTACAGTTGGAGTCAATGATTGCCCACAAGCTGTAGTCCTTCAGACAGCTGTACGGACACAGGATGTGTACGTCACCTGTGATGTCCATCACTTAACTAATGGGCAGGAAAAGGCCTAGCAGACACCCCTGATGTACCAACCTGTTCACCAGACCTGCGATATATGTCATGTCACACATTCAACATAATGAGATGCCATATATGTCATACACTGCTCTACCCATTTGGTGATATAGCTGTGTATATCCACATATGACATCATTGGTTGCATACCTCAGTGTGGATTTGTGTCAAATGCCTTGACCTGTTCAAGTTCCATAAGATGATACTGTTGTCATCATGCATTCCCTCGATAACCTCTTTGAGTACATCTATTTGATGTAATGGACCTGATGTAGCATTCACACGTCTGTTGCACACACCTGAAATATTACTAGTGTACATGTTGAAGAGGTCCATGATGACATGTTGGTCTAGCTCAAAATCAAAGAGATTTAGGATTTCTCTATACATGCATGCATCAAGCAGATGTATGTTGATGCACATCCTTGTATGAGAACATAAGTTGTGTGGAGGATGTGTTGAACTTTGTATTCAATGGTGTCAGGAAGGTGTATGTGCTGAGTCATACCATAGGTGATCAGTGATATTGTCACAGCCCATTGATTCCATGTGATAGACCTGCATGAAGGTAAGAGTGCATATTGTCTATTGTAATCTGGCCTAGAGTTTTGACACAATCCCCCATGCAGCTATCATTGAGAAAACCTCCAAGCTGGGGATTAACCCTTACGTCAGTTGATGAGTAACCAACTGGCTTGCTGACAGAACACATCATGTGAAAGCTGGTAAATCAATGTGTACCAGTAGAGCTGGCACAACTGACAAACTCCAGGGATCTGTGCTTGGCCCTTCACAGTTTCACCTCTATTTCTCAACAGTTCAGGCTAACGTATATGGCCTATGGCATACCAAGTTTACTAATTCTTACATATGGGGTATAATCACTGAGTCCACCAGTGGTGATAATATGGCACAGGAAGAACTAACACATACAAATAAATGGTAACAAAGGCACAAGTTCTACAAATAAATGTAGAAATGTGTGTTTGTAATGTTGTCCATCTGAAAAGTGGAATTCCATGTTAATCACAGCATTGACAAAAGTCCTGCTATGCAGAAACCCAGTGATGCAAGCACTGGGAACATATGTAGATAGCACACTGATCTTTGACCACCAAGTGTCCACACTGGTATTGAAAGCCTGTGTTGTGCACATCATAAGCCTCACCATCATATTGAGATCTTCGGATTGTATGACAACACTGTAGTCAGACCTCATCACAACACTAATAGAGTACAATGCTCTCTTTTTCATGAACCTCACTAGACACATGTAGCAGCTGGAGAGACCACAGGTCTTTCTTGCCAAGATAACACAAGGCCTACAAACCATGTTATGGTGTATGCGGATAGATCAAAAGCCAAGTCACTGTAATCTTTATTGAATAGGATGAGGTGACTTCTGCATGTCATCCAGACGAATCTCTGTTCCTACCGTGGTGCATAGTGCTTTTACTTTAAACCTTTAAGTTACACATAACTGAAGAATTAACAGTATGATATAGTTGAGAATTTTGGTCTTTGAACCCACAACTTCCGACTAAAGTCTAATATTTTATTTTTGTTTTGTGCTACAGACTAATGCATGCATACTCGCTTTTACAGTTGAGCTATGCATGCTCAATTTGATGCAACTGTATAAAATACCAAAAAAGCTTTCTTTAACTTTTAAGTACAATAACACCAGTTTTCGGCTGCATAGATATCACATGCTTCCCTCATCCTCACCAATCTAGCCCCATGGGTTCTTACTTTTACCTCCAGGTCCATGACAGCTGTGGAATAAGCAGAACAGAATACCATTATGAATACCAGTCTTGCCTATATTCAGCAAGTCTTACAAGTACTGTCTGTAGTTGATACTTACACAGTTGTGGATGTCTTCAGTCCTAAATTCCTTGATCCAAGCATCAAGGGTATCCCTCTTCCTCATCTGTAGGTCATTATAGTGATCTCTACATTGGTCACCAGTGCATGGGATACTGGTGGAACTGGTTACAGCCCAATCCAAGCTATCGCAAGTTCTGACTTATACTGGGAGCCAGAATAGTCCTCCTGCAGAAGTTTGGCACTATGGTGTTTAACTAGGAGTCCAATAAAATCTTGGACTCATGGAAACCCCATCTCTGTGCCTTAAATCTGATGCCTTCTCCAGAAATGCCTGCCATGTCTACCATGGATCAAGAGCAATGGAGAGCGATGGTTTCCAACCAATTCTAGTTATTGCATTTTCTGGGAGTGCCTACACTGTATGCAAATGTTGCACTCTGCTTACCATCACACAAACACGGTGCTTGGCAATATGCACCTCCAAGCACCATGTTGCACAATGGTAAGCAGAGTGCAATAGTAACAAGCAAAGCAAATTCAAGGTTATTGGATGTACATGCAGTTGTATATGTGTGCTAGACAAATGTGAAGGCCATGGCAGTTCAGATAGCAGAAATATACTTACAGGAATATAGTGCACAATATACCCATACTCATACATTTGAGAAGAAATGTGATAATAAATAGATAAATAAATGCATAACTGACACAATACTAGTGCCTCAGCCCTCATACATATAATTAATATCAACTACACCATGTCAAGTGCTATAAGTGAGAGGACTATAATGGGAAGTGGAGCAGCAGTAAAAGTGTATAGAATATGCGGTATTTAAACCCAGGACCATGTGTATGGCAGTCCTACACTTACACCTATTGCCACAAGAAGGTTGAGAAAACACTTGTCTATGTTGCAGTTCATTGCTGGAAATTGCATTGCCACAATAGTAAAATAAAGGTTGCACAGCCTGTATTAGAATCCATGATTATTTGTATTCCAGCCGTACACATAACACCTGCTGCCACAGGGCTAGAGGAATTATATTCTGTGCTTTAGTAATCCTTCTTAAGATCTTGCTGTTAACAGCAGTACAGTGTCACTTATGTGACACTGTGTGATGCCTAGTAGTATTAATTGAATGCATCCAGTTTCTATTTTGGGCTATCTGGGCCCTGTCTGCTTCCTGGGTTAGCCAGTTGTCCAGTTTGCTCACTGCTACACTTTGTGCAAAACAGATAAGCAAGGCCAAACCTGACATACATTTTTTTCTCTGTGCCCCTGTTTTGCACTATGTGGCTCATTGTGCAAAAACATGCCAATAAATAAAAAAGGAAAAGAAAAAAAGAAAAAGGAGATGTAGTTGAAATAAGGAAAAGTAATCTGTAACATACACACTATATTACCACACACAGAACAGGATTTGAACTCCAATGCACCTTCAGAACACAGGATGAGTTTCTTATCCCTCTTTGCCACATAAACAGCTTTGCAGCAAGGAACTTAACTGTGTTGGGTCACACCTACAAAGTATTACACAACCAACTACGACAACATCTACATGATATCAAACTATATAAGTATTATTTGTACATTTAGTAGTTTTGGATGTAGTGCACCAAATGATCACACAACCTGTCATGATTATGACTTGCAAGTATTCAGCTAAGTCTTAACTTTCCGTGTTTGTTGGCCATTCTTCATGTTTATGAGCAGTAAACTGAGACATGCAATGTATAAGCCATTCTATATTATTGCCCTTAAAATGTGTGAGAATATTACGTGGAAATAATATCATAAGCAGTTGCAAAAAGTGAAGGAAAGGTTGGATATGAAGGAGCACAACCTGTGACTTGTGTGCTGCTTATCTGCATTTCCAACCTTGCATCTAACACTTTGTAGGTGTGACCTGACACACCCACTGGAAGTGAGGCAAAATGCAATGCTGTTGTGTTTTCCTTCTCCCAAACACTAATCAGTCACAGTTACAATCCATTAAAACCAAACACAGAGGGAGTGGCTGCACTATGTTTCCATCCCTACATGGATCCATTTGTTTGGAATTCAGCAATTCTAATGAGTTCACACCCCATTTGCAATTTCTCCATGCTGACAGCCCTGAATCTACACCATAGAAAGGCAACTGTGATGCTAGACAAACCGATGGTGGGGACACTTGTATATGTTGGAAAGACTGCACATAACACTTTTTCTTCAGGATATATCTGTACAGAGAAGTATTGCACTCAGAAGGTATGCTTCCATTTAGTTAGCTACATACTACATATGCTGTAATGCATTTAAGAAATATATTTCTGCATGCATTAGTGAGAAGTGTACTGATAGCATGGACATGTTTGCCAAGCCATTTCAGAGGTATACATGACTGTCAATACATGAAAATTGAATGCTGTGTGATAAATATGTACAAGTGTTTCAGGGACAGTAGCTTTGATAGAACTTTTAGCATTTCAAAAGAGGGTTTGTTAGCAAAATGTGTCATTTTCCTCTTCTTTTAGGGGGGGTCTTTGTTATGGCACAAACAAGGATAGGCTTTTCTTTTGTGTGGGGAGCAAAAAAGAGTTACTGTTATGGCACAAACAAGGATATGTTTCTCTATTAGTGTTATACAAGGATATGCCACTCATTCATATTAATACAAAATACACTGCAGGTTCAAGACTTACCTTGTAAATGCAGCAGTTGACATGGTTCTGTCCATGTAGACTCCTTTCTGTGGGTGTATTCCAAAACTTTAGGAATACATAGGACAAACCAGCACAGAGTCTACATGGATGCTTTATAGCAGCTGTGACACCCCTGCACTGGCCCAGTAATCAAGGAGCCTCTATCCTCATCACTGGCAGCAGCTAGGGAATGTACATCCTGGGAGGATGACAACTACATACACAGTAAAGTGCAATTTCCCTTAAGAGCACTCAGAGACCACAGTCAGTCTGGGGATGGCTTCTCCCTCTTTCTACAGATCCCCAGTAAATTTCCACACTGGCACAGCTATAGAGTTGAGATCCCAGCTGAGTGGCCAAGCCAAGACCTCCAGCACCTTCACTGTTCAACCAGTGCTTCGCGTCCCTGCCCAAGTAGCTGATACACACACACACACACACACACACACACACACACACACACACACACACACACACACACACACACACACACACACACACACACCTGGGAAAGGATGGCACAGGTTTACTAGCTATGCCCCCTTTTGCCCAGATTATAAGGTAGTTATTGCTCCCACCAGCAACTCTTTATCAGCTACTTCAAGGCCCTTAACAAAGGGTGTCCAATCTTACTGTGTAATGTTACAATTAATCCAAATGGTAGTTTGACCAAGAGCAAGGCTATTAGGAGTGGCTCACAGTGTCACCAAATAAATATGCTAGTATTCCCATAACTTAAACATGTCTCACAAAAATCAGCCACAATGATAGGTTTAAATATATTTAATAATAAATAATAAAAGAACAAGAAAATATTCATAACACAGTTACATCAGAATTCAAAATCACAGGAAATACTTAAAACAACATTGCAGGACAGTCTCAAATAAATAAAGAAAACATCTAAACTATACTTCACAATATTCCTGTCTGAATCTAACAGAAATTTTGTACCCTAGTTAACTTACTTACAGAAATAGGCAAAGCAGAGGTGGTGAATGGGTTTTCCAGCTGATGTTGTCAGGTCAAAGACAAAATACAAAATGCAGAGTCTCTCTCACAAAGAGTTCTTAAATTAATATTTCAGATATTACTGCTGGAGTAGCTGGCAGCATGACACCACTTTGTGTCATCTGACTATCAGTTCCCAGGCTCACAACCATTGATTTTAGCATCTAACTGCGAAAATACATTGACCTTAGATCTTTTGGCAAATGGTGTAAGTTCTAAAATAATTTACATTTCTCCACATTTAAAGACAATACAAAAAACATCTAGTTCCAGACATTATGTCTCCTGTTGCACTGAAAATGAAAGATAACCTCTCAGATTCTCGAATCCTCCGTGTAAGACTTAATAAGTCTTACTCTGAGGCTGCAGTTGAACAGTATGACATCAGCATGCCATGAATATGCATGAGGGCACGCTGACTCAACTGTAAGTCTTACACGGACCGTGTAAGAAAGCAGGGGGTGTGTCGGACTGCCGAGCAGTCTAAATGTCCACGCCCCTACAAGTGTTTCAAAAGTAAAAAAATCACACACACAAGAGTGAGTCCGCTCAAATGTCCCTGCACCCAACACTACACTAGATATTGTAAACCCCTATCATAGTTCTAAAACGCAAAATATTAAATATATTTTTTTAAATTCCCAAAATAGCTGCCCGTATTTGTGTGTGTGTGCGTGGGTGTGCCCATTGCTTAGCTGCAGTTAGCAATCAGACATGGAAGAGCATAAGAAAGAATGTTTATGCAAATTACACCAAATAGCAATAGCATAATGGTAGAGCGTTCACACAAAGAAGAGGCATTCACGGTTCAAGTCCCACCACTCCCCTTCGTATTTATGTTTTAAATCAGTATATGAAATAATACCTTACAAATATGTTTAAACATTACTAAAAAGCAGTGAAATGGCCAATGTATCAGTGAAGAAAATAAATATTTTAAAGGATCCTGATATAAAATTGCCTGCAGTTAAGCAACGCTTCACCCAGCACAATAGAGTTGCCCGTAGTTTAATAGCGCTTTACCTAGCGCAATAGAGGTGCCCACAGTTTAACAGTGCTTTACCCAGCGCAATAGAGTTGCCAATAGTTCAATCGCGCTTTACCTAGCGCAATGTGTTTGCGTGGATGTGTGCACCGTGCCAACCAGGGCACCGAGGAGCAACGTAGAGCAAAGTTGCTTAAATGCAGCCACACCCCCTAGCCTGTCTGGACAGTATGAAAATAAAATGAATGACAAGGTTCGAACCCAGGACTCTGTGCATCAGAAGCAAAGTATAGAACCACTAAGCCATGACAACATAGGGGAAACATCCACTGTTAACATTCATATACTTACAAATGATAGTTTAACCATTACTAAGCAGATCTGCAGTCAGCCGAAAATTTTACAAAACGGCCAATCACAACAAAGTGTGGGAAATGCGGCATATTTAAGCCTCACAGGTGGGAATACACGCCATAACTGATTGTAGCTCACATCTGCAGTTAGAATGTCTGGTGTTGGAGAGGGAACATGCTTCCGAGCGCAACGTTGGGGAATCGAGGAGTCCAAATACATGGTTTGGCTCCTTGTCCACTGTCACGAGACAAGACTCCTGCAGGGACAGTTCCAAAGGATGGAGTAGAAGGCAGAGGCTTGGAACCGGTTAGCTTGTGACCTCACCAGTGCCACAGCCGTTCCTCGGATTGGTGAGCAGGTCCGTCACCACCATGGACACCTGAAGAGACAAAAGCAGGACCACCTGAACCAGTGGATACAGGAGGCCTGTGGGATGTGGGATGCCCCACAACTGAGTATGTAGCCATGGAATGCAGTATGTAAGAACTGATAATGGAGTATGTATAACGGATAGGTATGTCTCAATATTCCCTCATTTACTTTACTGCTGCAGGTGACCATGCTATGAATCAGCAAGCCTATGCTGATAGGCTGCTAAGGCTGCGCCACCAGGCAGATTAGTGATTATTCTGCATGTATTGTTATATAAAATATGGGAGAGAGCATGAAAGAAAGTGTTGTAGTCCAATAATACAGCCATAAAACTGCATGAATAAGTCCTCTGCATGTACTGTCAGATAAAAACATCAGAGAGGCAGGAAAAGAGTGTAGTAACCCATTAAGAAAGTTAACATATGTCTGGAATAATATCTCTGCAGGCACTGTCATATAACATAAGTGAGTGAGCCTGAAAAAAGAGTGTGCTAACCTATTAATAAAGGTATAATATGTCTTGAACATGTCTACCATATACACCATTAAAACAAATAAAGGAGTGAGCCTGTGGAAAAGTGTGTAATGTCATTAATAAAGGTCTAAAACCCAGAGTGTGTCTGTGTCACAAAGTCTGAAATGTTGTTGTACCCTTGCATTATACAAAAAGTACTGTTTGAAAAGGTACTGGCAACCCAGAGTTGTGCAGTCCCATATAAAGTGGGTGATGGAAGTGCTAGTAGCTGTGAAACATATACACAGTCCACAACCATCATTTACTGGCTGGCATGAATAACTAAAGCTGGCACATGTGTAGCATGTTATATTTTCCCCAAAAATTTGAGTGTGTGTCAAGAAATGCAGGGTTCTGTATAAATCGAAGTGAAAATGTCATGTGAAAACATCCCAGATATGTAGATAAAGAAATGTAAATGCAATCAAGAAATATGTAGCAGTAACATCTGCATCCTAGACAGTTAGTATGTCAGATATAGGTCAGGCATATATTGAACTAGCCAAACCCATTACACAACCTAATGTATGGTGGCAAGTGTAATAATACATGTAGGGGCTATACACTTGCAGTCACTAGGAATGTAGTGTAGATGAAAAGGTCATTAAAAGATGTTAACCGAGGTATTTTCTACACCCTACTGTACGTGCATAAACCATGCAAGTCCACACCTCAATGGGTATGTGTAATCTTAAATATTTGTTGGGACATATGTCCTACTGTTCTATAAATATTTGCATTCACGTTGATGCATGTGCCCTGTTTGAACACCACAATCATGGTGGCATGTTGCTACCAAACATCCCTGAATGCTGTTGGAATAACCACTGTGGTTCAATATATGCATGTGTTATGCTTGCTGTTCAACTGTTGTACCCTTGGTGTGTTGGGTTAATGGGAATATTATTGCATGCTGTTACAACTAATCTGGAATGCTGTTTTGCTTATGTTGTTTAAACACACCTAATCGCAGAATGTATGGGAAGGCCGGTCCCAGCGGACCCACCTGTCCCTCCTCAGTCGGCGAGTATACCTGGCACCAGCAGGTCCGGTGCCCAGCCTGGGCTCCCCTCCTCCATTGGTCCTGTGCCACCTTCGGGTGGAAGTACTGCAGGGGGTGGGGCTCGTTCCCCCGTGCAAGTGTGGGTGGAGAAGGGCCACCTGTCACCCTTCGAAGGGTCCGGGCTGTGGTGCGTAGGGGGATCCAGCGTATAGTTGCTGATCCCCTATGCCAACTTGAGGCGAGAGTGGCACGTCTCACAGGTGAGCCTGCCCGTCCTATGCAGCCCCCAGCACAGCCACCCTCGGGGCTGTGAAGGTTCAGTGGTGACTGCCCATGGGTGAGGATCTCAGTTCCACTGTTACCATCTGTGGACTCATGGGCTTGCGATTTCCAAATATCTGACCCCGTCAATTGTGTTCACTCACCCCATGTGTCATACACCGCCCCTGCATGCGTCTTGTCTGTCTTGTCGGTTTACCTTCCCAACCTACCTCCCCAGACACTCCCACCTGAAAAAAAAAAAATAAAAAGGGCAATCTGTACCCACAAAAAAATGATGCCCGATACATAGCTGCCCATTTCGCACACATGTCCA